>NW_027491169.1:0-51535 GCF_021521415.1 Bidens hawaiensis
GAAAACTAGATAGGCCATTAAAAAAATTAAGATACCTTAATTCGTGAGCATGATAATGAACGAAAAGATCAACTGTGAGCACTTGTTATTTATTATTAGTTCTTCACTGCATGGGTTAATTTTGTGCAAACGATTGGAATCATTGCTCTTGATCAATAATAGTTATATACTAGTTATTCCTTTTTTCCTCCTAAAATCAATAATAGTTATACTATGGTTAATTGGGCTAAAATTGACCACCAAATTTCTTAAAATTTGATTATTGTTTTATTTAAAATTAAATATAACTATTTAAATGAATCTTTTCATAAAATAAATAATTCATGGATTAATAACTTAAAAAAAACTTGTTATGGATCTAATTATTTATGTCAAGTCAAGTCAACTAAACACCAAAGGGCTTGTAGCCCGATGATACCATATAGGTTGGGTACACACATGTTGCAAGTTAAATTTAGAAGTGGCTCACTTTGAAGGTATTTATGTTTCCAATCTAATCTATCTAACTATACTAATAAAATAAAATAATGAGGATGATGTGGCAATTCTACATTCATTCTAAACCTAATCTATCTTCTCATTCATCCTACCTATCCATGGGTTATGAAGCAAAACCATATTGACAAATGGGTTATAATTTCCTTTCTAATTCTCTAATTTATCATTCTATTCATCTCAACTATCCATTGGTCATGGGCCAAAATAATTTTGGCAAATGGGTTAAAATTTCATTTCTAATTCTTTAATTTCTCGTCTTAATTATCCTACATATCCATGGGTCATGAGACAAAACAATTTCGAGAAATGAGTTATAATTTCTCTTTTAATTCTCTAATCTCTCATCTCATTTATCATAGTTATCCATGGGTAATTTGTCAAAACAATTTTTGCAAATGTTGTATATAAAAAATTCAAATTTGTAAATTTGAGATTTTAGACTTCTTATTGTTTATACTATATATTTTATCTTCTTTTTACCTATAATTCTGTCCATTTTTTTTAAATAGTGGATCTTTTTATTTTTATTATTTGACAAATCCCGTGTAATACACAGATTCAAAAACTAGTTAAAAAATACACAAAAACAAAATCCCTTGTTCCTAAATGGTTGTATGGGCCTAATTAGTAATAAGTTAAATGAGAGTTCATTGATTGTTATACAACCTCTCAATGTTTATGCCATTATCAGTGTTGAGTCTTAAATAATTACCTAATAATTTGTGACACTAAGATTCGGAAAAAAAAAGGACATTAATGGTTATAAATGAAATGCTAAAGTATGAAGTGAATTAAAATCTTGTCTGTTAAGTAGGTATATGATGGATGACCCGGATGTCCCGGGTTCGAATCCTGATTCTGACCGGATTTTACCAGAGCATTAAAACTTGTCGTGCCTTCGGGCGGGGTGAGTCAATTGGGTTTTACCTGGGAACGCCAAGCCAAACTCGGATGCCAACGTGGATCCCGATCATGTCAACATAGTTGGCCTAAGTGGGGGTGGCGGGGGCGCGACGTGTTTGCGTAGTGAGATAGCTTAACTGTGAAAGTCATCATATATCGTTCGAAAAAAGAAAGTAGGTATACATTGGAGTTTAATATTTATAGGAATAAAATCAGCCTCAATTTTGTAAACCATATATAGTTGCTAAAGTAATCAAATAAATACTAAGTTATGTAAAGAATCGTCTAAGTAAAATACGAGGATGAATTTCATTATTGAGATGTTCATGCAGCACTAGTGAGTTGATACAAAAGATATAGCATCCCAAATCCCACTACATTTAATATTTATAAAAGATTCTCTCTCACAAACTTCAAACTATGTTTAATGTTTTCTTTCTGTTTAGGATACATAATGTCTGTCAAGACACCGAAAGGGTAACTGACTGCAGGCAGAACACAAGCACCCCCTTCTCATTAACTATATATAAACTTATTTTGTCTCGGAGTTTTGTGATGTGTATTACCACAAACAAGGTTTTGAATAAAAATATTATCCGATTGTAAAATAACCTTTATGCATTAATTATAGCAAACTTAATCATCTATCAAAGCAAGAAAGTAAACAATATATATACTTTCATGGGTTAAAATCTTTATTCCTAATGAACTCATATGTAAGCTTATTATTAATCATGTACCATAACTAAATTGCAGATCAAGTCATTGATTTAATGGACCAAGACAAATTGGATTTGTATCGGTTATATAATCCGTCACAAAGGACCAAAAGGTCATAAACACGTTGCAATACAAACAGTCGCAAACCGATCATAAACCGGTCATAACTTGTTTTGCGACGGGTTGCAAATTGAGTGAATGAATAAAACTGTCACTACATTCCGCAAAACAGGATTACCGACAAAAGACTTTGGCACCGCATTAGAGTCTCTCCAAATTTTAGACATTTCTTTTATTTTTACTTTTTTTATCTGAATTTCCTTCTTGAAGAAACACGGATCCGATCTCCGGGTATGGGTCCTGGATCCAATGAGTCCACAGGGTAAAATACGATAACTACTAACACAGTATAGCACAACTTCCCGAAGTCCAATGATCGGAACCTGCAAAACAGACACCGTGAGTCTCGTTACAGGAAGGTGACGTGAGGTCGAAGACTCACTCAAAAATAAACCGATTACAACTATTAGATAGCGATAAGCGGGTATCGAACACAGGGAGTTTGTGGAATTGTGTTACCAAGTAGTTACGTAATTTATCTAAATTAAACTAAATGCAAAAAGTAAATTCAAAGTTTTTGTTGTTTGGTTTTGATTAACAAAAATAGCTAAAACAATTAAACGAGTTTTAATCAATATGCGAAAATATGCCTTCCCTCGGTTTCAGGTTTCCATAAATGTTACGGTTAATGTTTAACTGAGATGAACAATAGATAAAGTTCGTATTTATGTAAACGATTGCGGTAATTGAAGATCAAGTACTTGGATTATAAAACGCAAGGTAATCACTCAAAAACCAATTAGTTTATCTAACCCTAAATCCCTCCCGATAAATCTCGATTACTTAAAGAACCAAGAACTGACGGTTCAGAACAAAAAATCGATAAACTAATAAGCTATCAATCAATACATCAACACCATAATAATTTAATCAATATGATCAAACTAAAATCTCAGAAATTTCATAAACAATCAACCAAACAAACATAGCAAACCTTACAATCCGAAGGAAAACACGAAAGAGTTTAGCCGAGCATGATTCGGTTTATCATTCCTTCAATTACAATTGTCATACGAATTAAAAACAAGCGTCTAACGATTACCGCACTCACAATTGATCAATTATCTCCAAAAATCACCCTTGGGTCGTCTCTAGATGATAAGTTCTTGATAAAGATCCAAAAGCCGTCCATAAGAAACAATTAAAAACGGCAGTTACAATTTGCAGCACGCGTCCACCGTAAGCTACGGTGGCCACCGTAGCTTATGGTGGCTTTAAAAAGCCTACGGTGTCAACAAACTGCCTTACGGCAGCTAATATTCTTCAACTTCACCATAGCTTACGGTGGGTACCGTAAGCTACGGTGGTCTTCACCACAAATTTCTTGTTTTCGTCATAACTTTCTCGTTCTAAGTCCGTTTTCATCACTGTTTTCGCCCACGTCCTCGTAATTCTATCATCTAGCTTTTCATACCTGCCATTAAACGAGTAAACGTAGTTATCCAATTCAACAAAATAAACCAATTAAACACATGAATATTAACGGACTTAAACCACTTAAGGGTTGTCCCATGGACCACCCATCAGAAGAACAAGAGGGGGGGGGGTCTTCATGTAACCACCCTCCGGTGTGAGAATCAGTATCGTTCGTAAAGGAGAAGTACTGAAGTATATAGACTAAGTATAGTCAGAGTATAAGTAAGTCAAAGTGAATGTGAATGAATACCTCATGCAGGTTGACAAGATATTTATAGCCGAAGGATGCAGGAAGGTGATTGGGCCAGCTGTCATCTTCTAGAAGATCTTGATAACTGTCTGGACGCATGTCCCTTTGTGATAGGTTGAGCTATATGTCCCATGTACATGGGCATAACAACCAGGACACGCGTCGCCTTATGATAGGTTGGACCATACCCTGGCCATGTGCACAGTTATAACAACCTGGCCATGTGTCCTTTGCTCATTGGCTGGCGAGTCACGTATTCTTCAAGTAACAATCGTGGATACTCTTCTAGAGGGTAGTTAGTTCATGACAGCGGTCCAGTTGGCATTGCCTTCCAGTCATTTTGGTGGACAAATGTCCTATCTTACGGATGACTTCTGAGGGTGCCTGGATGCTTCCGCGTACGGTGCGAGGACGTTCTTCCTCTACCGTGTTATGCGGGTGATCCGTATGTCCCACGAGTGTTATATGAGGGGTTCCTCTATAACCCGCTAGTAGTACTTAAGGGTATTTGGATCTTTTTTGTACCCTACCTCTATACTTCTCCATCTCCAAAGCATAAAGATTTTATGTAGTAAATCTCTATATTAATAGTTCCCTATTCACATCTCTTGATCTCCAAAGTATAAGAGTCTATCTCAAGCATATCGGTTTGTACCTCAAGCATTGAAAAATAATAATACACACATAATTTAGAAATTGAGATGGAGAATGCGATGTGAGTGGTTTAAAAAAAATTGTGATAAATTTTTAAAAGGAATGAGTTTTTGAGATGGCGATGAAGATTTCAATGGAAATTTTTATAACGCTAAGAAATAACATTTTTATGTGCAAATTTTTTCATACACAAACGTAAAGGATGCTTTATATGATTTTGTCTAATAATTGTTAGTAGCTATAAATCGATCATTTAAGTTTTTTAATGAAAAAACGGTTACACACACCCCGTCTACTTGTAAACTATTTCAAGAGAAAATCTACTCTCATGTCATGTTTTGAACCCTAATCTTCACTCTTAAAGACAAAAATCTTTACCACTCAGCGAGTCGGAATGCCTACAGAGGATTTAAGATAGTGCTTAGAATAGCTAATGATGTTTTAGTTCAAAGTCACTGCCACTGACGTTGGGTCTTTGTCAACCGGGCCCCTTTGAATTTTAATTAACTTGAAGTTAATAAAACCATTAATCATATATCAATTGAAGGCCTCAAAGGCATCTGCTGTATCTAGTCTAAAGCACACCTTGAGTTGCAAGAATTAAGTTAGGACGGCCCGATAGTGTTGTATGGTAAGGCTAGGCCTTGAATTAAGCCTTTGAAAAGAATAGGGTCCTCATATCTCAATAAAACTTATATATATATATATATATATGGATTAGATCCGATACAAATAAAATTAACCTACTAAGTATATAAATAACTAGTGTGATTACAGTTTAAACTAAAGTAATTATGTTATTGAGAATAAAAAGTGTAATAATAAAAACTCTAGTTATTTGTATTTGATCCATACACTAAATTTATATAATTAAAAAGTTGTAAAGTATAAACTTGTGTAAAAAGACTTTGCAAATGATGTGCTTGCTACTCCGGACCTATCATGAGGGATGGATTGCATGTGGTTGATTATTTCTAATCATCAAGCTAGCGTTATGAATTTGGTTACAAAAGTTTTTGTGAAAGAGTTCCTTTTTTACTTTTGCTTTCTTTATCAATTTGTTCTCCTAGAATTTTATTGCGTGTAAGGAACATACGCCTTTTCAAGCGTTGCAGTGGCTTCATAACGTCTTGTGGCTTTACAATTCATTTGATGGTAATTCATGTGTCTCATGTGTCATAAATATTTGAAGTTTCGAATAACTTCAAACCTATATCATTCTAAATCTTAAAGAAATTAACGAGTAGAATTAAGAACAAGAAGATCACAAACATATATTAATCTTAGATTACAGCATTTGTTTCAAAGCATTCGACGTTTGCTCATTCGATTCTATCTTGTTTTCATAATTTTTGTATTTATGTGGAAAACTAAATATTTTGAAACATTGAACCATGCATTTTTTTCAAGTATTTCTAAACCATCCCACACACTTTTTGCAAACCAATAGAATTAGACCTCCACATTTTCTCCCTTATAAAGAAGTTTAGATGACTTTTGATACTTTATCGTTGATACTTGTTTAATAATGCAAACCAATAGAATTAGAACTCCACATTTTCTCCCTTATTAAACGAGTTTGATGTTCTAGGCTTTATCACAATTAGGCCACACAACTTTTTTTTAGGATTGCAATCGATTTGGTCACCAACTACTAAGAAGGTACAAGTTTATTTTACACTAATCTGTGTGTCATTTGGCTAAAATGTGTGGAATATGATAGCTTAGATATTTGTGTCAAAGAACGGTAAAGCCAATTGAACGACCAACTTTGAGGGGGGTCACCCCTATACGTTATTAGGGATCAATTAGTGTCGCACATCATCGGAAAAAAAAGTAGGTAAGCATTTTTTTGTGGAGCTTAATTATTGAGAAAATCCATTAGTGTACGTACATCGTATCTTGCCAAGTGATCCATCAAAGTACAGAGTACGTTACTCCGAATGTGAATAAAATATCGATGTTGCTTTCTTATTTTACTTTTATATGATCAGTTAGTGTGTGCTGCCACTCTAAAACTTAGGATACTTGAATATAACACGGGTAATTAATTGAAGTGTTCAATTTATAGTTAGTATGCAATTGGGAATTCCATTAACTAATCAATTCATTTCTTCTTTTGCTTTGTTTTTGGTAAATATTATAGGAGTAAAAGAAAATGAAAAGTGAATAATAATAATAATAATAATAATGGGAACACATCTAGCATAAGGTAGTGAAATCAAAATGAACTTAAGGAGGCTCCATTAATCTCCATATGTAGTAATTATATAAATTTATCTAAAATATATAAAGTGAGGTGAAGAGGAAAAGGAAGCAGCCATTATATTCCACTTCATCATCCATCTTCTTTCTTTTTAATTATTTATTATTTTCTTATTCTGAGTTCTCTCTTTGGTCTTACAAAAAGATTTTGCTTGTTAAACTGTTTTTTCTCCACCTACACATTCTCTCTCTCTCTCTCTCTCTAACTATATATCTTTAAGTACCCCCTCTACTCATCCCCCATATACCATCTCTCTCTCTCTCTCTCTCTCTCTCTCTCTCTCTTACCAAGAGAGAAATAGATTGATAGATTATTGAATAAAGAATGGTGAAGTTCTCTAAGGAGCTTGAAGCCCAACTGATTCCTGAATGGAAAGATGCATTTGTGAACTATTGGCTACTCAAGAAACATGTCAAGAAGGTGAAACTGTCTAGAGCATCGAAGCTTAATTCCCGAACCACTAACTCGAATCATGATTCCTATACTTTGTGACCAGCCTTTGTGGGAGGCATTGAGGTTGTTGAGAATCCAGCCTTTGTGACCATTCCTTTTGGTGAGATGAGAAACCGTCGACAAAAGAAAGCTACTGAGGAAACTCCCAATTCCTATACTTGTCATGGAATAAGAAGTCCCAAGACTCTTCATGCTTTCCGGTGCTTGATCGTAGAAAAACTCAATCTTGGCTACCGCTAGAAATGCATCCGCCATTCCCATCAACGAAAACTGAGGAAGGAGAACGAAAATTGACAAAGGTATTTGCTTCCCACTCTCAACCACACCATGATCTTTTGCAACTCTTAGCCTATACCTATCGGTTAAGGAAGCTACCACCATGATAATAATATGGATGACCAAGCCTGTCCCCATTCTTTGGAGGAGGGTGATCCCTCTTGGGTTCTTGGTCCACTTTGCCATTATTCGAACAAAGAAGCGGTCGTAAAGCACAACTGATATAAGCATGGATATGGTCACAAATCCGGCTAAGCTGGCTGGTGGAATTTCAAAGCTGCCGATTTTCCTCTCCAAAGTTGTTCCTTGCTTAACGAAAAGCGTACTAATTTGTGCAATCATTATGCTTGGGACAAAGGTTGCTATCAAGATGGGTATCATTCGTAGTATCTGTTTAGTTTCCTCAACCGCAGCTACTGTGCATAAAATCCATGGAGAAGTTTGTCCTGTTCTAACACAAGCTTTGTTTAAGAACCTGTACAACCAGTTAACTAATGTTTAGAAATATGATGTTATTTAACGTAAACGTGTCATTGTGAGACTAGCCCACGTGGTAGAGGTGCAAACATCTTGGATTTGGGTTCAATCATAGGAAAGGGTAAATTTGGTGTAATTTAGGAGTAACTAGGGGTATAAGTAATACTTGTCGTTAAAAATAAATAAATAAAAATGAACGTAAACATAAATAGTAATCCAACCTGAGTGTGGGAGTAGAATTGATCCTGTATTTCCCTTTCTTAGCATACTCGGTCAAGTCAAGTTCATAGAGCTCTTTGGGATCACTCGGAATGGGTGTCTTCCATTTCCTTAGGGCAGCAAGAATGACCCTAGCCATCTTGGTGAAGGGGCTACCGGTAGGAACTTTGTGCCTATAAAAAGGCGTCCCGGCCAAGAAGATCAAGATAGATATAAGGAGCCCGAGTGTGGGGAGGCCATAACCAAGGGTCCATCCTACGTTGTCTTGTATGTAGATGAGAACCGTGTTGGCAAAGAGGGTACCAAAGAAGATGCTGAACATCCACCAGTTGAAAAAGGAGAGTTTTTGGCCCTTTTCTTTTGGGTCCAAATCGTCAAATTTGTCAGCACCGATGGTTGAGATGTTAGGCTTGGTGCCACCAGTTCCAATAGTGAGTGTGTAGAGGGCACCAAAGAAGACGGCTAGTTGCAAGGTGGACGCTTCTTTGCAGTTGGTCTGATCAGAATCACAACTGGGAGGCTTTAGCCCTGGTAGCGAAACTGCTAGCGTGAGTAGGCTCATTCCCTGTTTTAGGTTTGTCACACAATTGAGTTCATCTTGTTAACAAATTAAATATACTTCATATTTCTTGTTTTCCAGCCTTATTAGTTAAGCTAGTTATAAACATACAATTCAATTACCTCCTTGATTTCATACTTCCCACTTACCGATTGCAAAATTTTGATAGATTTTTATTTTTATTTCATATATCTCACGTACACCCAAGTCAATCTCAAGAAAACATGTAACTATATGAAGACTCTTCATATAGTTTTGAGCTAACCTTGAAAGGGTATTTATTTTATTTAATTTTAAAGTTTTTCTAGCTAGTGCTCACAGAAGTCAAATATATGATCTTAATTTCAGTTTACGTTTTCTTTTTGTTTGTTATAAAAACCAAGATGAATATACATGAAATTGAAATAATTAACGAGATACCATATAATATAATATAATATAATATAATATATAACGCATTTTTTCTTTAGCAAATTTTAACATTTATAAGTATATATGAATATACATGAAATTGAAATAATTACCGAGAGGTAGATGGCTGCTGAGATGACGAAAGTCCAATAACGACCGAGGACGGCATCCGCCAAATAAGCGCCAAGAATGGGAGTCATCCAAATGGTACCTACCCAATTGGTCACGTTGTTTGACGAGGTTACTGTCCCCTGCCGGAGCTTCTTTGTTAGGTATATGACCAAGTTGGATGATATCCCATAATATGCCATCCTCTCAAACACTTCGTACACTGCATGTACAAACACCCATCTAAATATTCATCTCTTTTCATTTTTAAACTAACATTTAAACTTATACATGTACGTGGCTATGTATGTTCGTTAAATCAATAATAAATTTATAATTTAGTTGTTTCATGTTTTAAGCAAAAACAAATGGAAAATACATTATGTAGCTACATTGTTTCATACATGATCCAAGATATAGGTAGGGTTAAGGTTAGAGACTTTTAAAATATGGTACATTTGGGTGTTAACTTTGTGCTAGAGGCTTGGATTTCCCAAAATTTCGTTTTTAGAAGGACTGAATTTGCTATTAAAAATAGGGGTTGCGGCAACTTGTTGTTTGTTTATCTGTCACTTTATTATAGTTTGATGAGAATTCTATGTGTTATTACAAAAAAAATATATATATATATATGGTCTTATGAGAATTCTATGTGTTATTACAAAAATATATATATATATCTACACGGTCCAAAAATGTTGGAATGAAAAGTGTATATTCAAAGATTAAAAAAAAGTATGTTTGGCCTGAAAAGTGAAAAGATAAGTGATAACATATATACGTACCAACAACGAATGAACAGGCGGTCCAGCCGCCACGTTTTGATCGAAGGACGAGGGAACCCTCGGAGATCCACCGTGCCGTCTTCGGTGTATCCTCGGCCACCGTTGCCGTTTTCTTCAACCTCTACCTAACCTCCTTCTTTTCTTCTCTCATTCAACATCATGTTCACGTATCTTTGTTAGGATCTGGCGCACACACAAACACGAACAATACTACAAGAGAAAAAAAAGCGAAGATGAACACGCGAGATTTACGTGGTTCGGTCTAGACTGGCCTACTTCCACGGGCTGCAACCATGGTATTTTATTATTGCTACTGCCTTACTCGTGATAATGAATTACAAGTACAAGGCCAAGTATAAATAGATACATGATTAGGGTTTACAACTTAATTTTCAAGAATCTAATAGTGAGCCATAATTAAATAATACGGGTCAGGCCTGTCACTAGTCTAGAATTAACTGCGACAAAGATGTCTTCTACCGGACCCAATTAAACCCCTAAAAACCCAATTAATCTAATATCCTCTTCTTTGCTGTGCTCTCACATGTGGCATGTGCATATATATACATCCAAACTATACCTTCGCTTTCGATATGTGGACCCAAACTCATCTTATTCAACTCACGCTTTGCAGTATCAATATAAGATTCTTTTAATATATAATATATATAGTCGCAATCTTACAAAATTAATACCAATAAATAATAGTTGAAGGAAAAGGTAAATTTTAAAGAATATATATATATATATATATATATATATATATATATATATATATATATATATTACATATAAAACCAATCAATAACAAGATTCATATGAATCTTTTGAATTAGCATATTTATACTTTCACATTTCCTTCATTAGTCTAGTTATATATAGGCTCCTTCTTTTAAACCAAATTTTTTTAGAAACTCCAAATCAATCACCCATACATTTGAGATAGTTTTCATTATAGAGTATAGATGAGATGTATTTCAGATTGAAGTTCAATAGCCTATAAATTTCCTTCCAAAACCGGCCTCATCTGGCATAAGCATATTTGGGACTAAATCTAGTACTAAGGTGTCATAATAGTAACAACTGATCATCAATCATTAACATAACTCAAATAAATTTAATCCCAACAGATTAATTAATTCTACATATATACTTTCTTGTCTCGCATTCTTCTGCAGATGGTGATCCCATAAAAGCCCATATTAACACAAGTCGTTAATCGATTTAATTTAGCGTTTTAAGATTAAAGCGGTAACAGTTTCGTAAGTAATTGAAAGTTAATAATATCTGGAAGGGGTAAAAGAGGTAATCATCTTTTGTACTACCAGTTTATCAATTTTATTAGACACAAAATAACTTTTGTATTCTTTATTATAGTTTAAAACCGTATACTCAAACACTCTCTAAACTACTCCTATATCTACATCTTTATGTATGTTGATAACGTGACTTTGAACCCTTAAATTTGTGGAGTGATAACCATAACCACCACATATTGATACCATCAGGCCAAAAGTCTTCGTGTGTTTTATCATTTTAAAACAAAAATTATAGCATAAAAAATGGATATAATATATAAGGTTAGCTTCATTTAAAAAGTGATGGCTTGAAAAGTAATGATTGAAGAGGTATTAAGAGCATTAACCACTAGTTCATTACACATATTTTTGCTTAAAAAATGATGATGACATGGCAGAAAATGCTCCTTATGAGGCATCAACCATTATTACCATTGGTCTAAATAAAATCTAAATAAACGAGCTCTAGCAGTCACGCATGCTTTCACTTTTATGAGGTAATATTCATTGTTTATTTGGGTTTGTTAACTTAAAAGTTTTATGTAATATGGGCCGAAGCATATATATGCTTTGGGTCGTCCTAGGTTTAGTTGATGTCGGGTTGTATGCCATGGGATGAAACGATATCGGACACTTAGTTTGTTTTGAATCAGTGTGTGAACCGATTACAGAAGAGACAACGTTTCATTCCATATAATGTACATTGTAAACATTTTGGTACGTCGATTTGTGAATGCAATTTGTGTGATTATCACGTATCCCATTTGTTCATTTTATTATATATCATACTTGTGTGTTTACCGATCACATGAAGTCACAATCCAAAAAACCAATCATGGGAAGCCCGCTATACGTGTTCTCACACCCTTCATTACACTGATGAAATTACATTATAAGAAAAAAAAGGCAAGAAGTCCTAAGAAAGTGGGAAAGTTTTTTGCAACATATATTGGTGGAAATAAAAAAGTGAAAACTATAAACACTCCTAGCTTCATGCAAACACATGGAATTGAAAAGTAGAACTAAGAAACAGTTGTTGAGGTCATTAGTTTGACCTTGTCTTCAATCTATTAAACGAGCTAGCTAGTCTTTTTTTTTACTTTGGTGGTTCAGGTATGGGATTGCCCATGGATATCTGGAGTGGTATGTATCACTGATCAACATGACTACCAAAACAAAGAAAGAACTACCACAGTAATTTACATCATTATTTTTCTTTGAGATCGATAAGTTACTACGATTGAATATTCAAGCTAAGTTGAATCTTGAGGCTGCTTCTTGCTTAGCTACCACATGATTTGTTCTTGACTTCAGCACTTCTTCAAGAATGATCAAAGAATCTGAGACCTCGGCCTTGTATACGTAAAACTTAGTCATTACTAGAAAGAAAATGAAGTTCAACAAATTGAGAACCGCAAAAAATGCATAATAGTAGTCGAGATGAGAGGCGTTGAGGTTGTTGAGAATCCAGCCTTTGTGACCATTCCTTTTGGTGAGATGAGAAACCGTCGACAAAAGAAAGCTACTGAGGAAACTCCCAATTCCTAAACTTGTCATGGAATAAGAAGTCCCAAGACTCTTCATGCTTTCCGGTGCTTGATCGTAGAAAAACTCAATCTTGGCTACCTCTAGAAATGCATCCGCCATTCCCATCAACGAAAACTGAGGAAGGAGAACGAAAATTGACAAAGGTATTTGCTTCCCACTCGCAACCACACCATGATCTTTTGCAACTCTTAGCCTATACCTATCGGTTAAGGAAGCTACCACCATGATAATAATATGGATGACCATGCCTGTTCCCATTCTTTGGAGGAGGGTGATCCCTCTTGGGTTCTTGGTCCACTTTGCCATTATTCGAACAAAGAAGCGGTCGTAAAGCACAACTGATATAAGCATGGATATGGTCACAAATCCGGCTAAGCTGGCTGGTGGGATTTCAAAGCTGCCGATCTTTCTCTCCAAAGTTGTTCCTTGCTTAACAAATAGTGTACTAATCTGTGCAATCATTGTGCTTGGGACAAAGGTTGCTATCAAGATGGGTATCATTCGTAGTATCTGTTTAGTTTCTTCAACTGCAGTTACCGTGCATAAAATCCACGGAGAAGTTGCTCCTGTTCTAACACAAGCTTTGTTTAAGAACCTGTACAACCAATTAACTAATGTTTAGAAATATGAGGTAATTTAACGTAAACGTGTCATTGTGAGACTAGCGCACATGGTAGAGCCGTAGAGGTGCAAACCTCTTGGATTTGGGTTCAATCATAGGAAAGGGTAAATTTGGTGTAATTTAGGAGTAACTAGGGGTATAAATAATATTTGTCATTAACAAATGAATAAATAAAAATGAAGTAAACATAAATAGTAATCCAACCTGAGTGTGGGAGTAGAATCGATCCTGTATTTCCCTTTCTTAGCATACTCGGTCAAGTCAAGTTCATAGAGCTCTTTGGGATCACTCGGAATGGGTGTCTTCCATTTCCTTAGGGCAGCAAGAATGACCCTAGCCATCTTGGTGAAGGGGCTACCGGTAGGAACTTTATGCCTATAATAAGGCGTCCCGGCCAAAAAGATCAAGATAGATATGAGGAGGCCGAGTGTGGGGAGGCCATAACCAAGGGTCCATCCGACATTGTCTTGTATGTAGACGAGAACTGTGTTGGCAAAGAGGGTACCAAAGAAGATGCTGAACATCCACCAGTTGAAAAAGGAGAGTTTTTGGCCCTTTTCTTTTGGGTCAAAATCGTCAAATTGGTCCGCACCGATGGTTGAGATGTTAGGCTTGGTGCCACCGGTTCCAACAGCGAGTGTGTAGAGGGCGCCAAAGAAGACGCCTAATTGCAAGGTTGACGCTTCTTTGCAGTCGGTCCCAGAATTGCAACTGGGAGGCTTTAGCCCTGGTAGCGAAACCGCCAGTGTGAGTAAGGTCATTCCCTGTTTCAGGTTTGGCACACAAGTTCATCTTGTCAACAAATTAACTAAAGTATTTCCTATTGTCCAACCATATTGTTTGCTAGTTATAACATACAATTCTTTAACTCCTTAATTTCGTACTTAATATCACACGTACCAATTCCAAAAGATTTTGTAGATTTTTTTGAAAGAAATTATATCTCACCCAAGTCAATCTCAAGTAAACATGTAACTATATGAAGAGTGTCGAAAAGTTTTATCAAGTTACAGTTTTGAGCATCCATGAAAGAAATTCTTACTCCCCACCCCCACCCCCGCACGCTCGTGTGGCTAGTGGCCTAGTGCTTAACGAAGCTACATGTATTTACGTTTTCTTTTTATTTGTTAAAAAGCCCAAGAGATTATTTACTATTTACTAAGATATGATATTACCTGCTTATAGAAGATATTAAATATTTACACATATTTCAAATGAATGTGCATGTATCTTATTTCAGTCCATGTCCCGTAAATTATTTGCAAGTTGGCCGACACGCAGATTTCTTTAGTCAAGATTTCACACGAATAATAAATGTGTGAGCATTAATATAAACAGTTTGGAAGTGCTGGTTTTACTTTGAAGGTTAAAAGTCATATAATAAAGAACTATGGGATTTTTTTCTTCTAAACTAATATAATTTTTAAATATATAGCACGCATTTTTTTCCACAAAAGTATGGTATGACTCTAAATTCTTTAAACAATACTAATATCCCATATAATATATAACTTATTCTTTCTTTAACCAATTTTAACATTTACAAGTATATATGAATACACGAAATTGAAATAATTACCGAGAGGTAGATGGCTGCTGAGATGAGGAAAGTCCAATAACGGCCAAGGACGGCATCCGCAAAATAAGCGCCAAGAATGGGAGTCATCCAAATGGTACCTACCCAATTGGTCACGTTGTTTGACGAGGTTACCGTCCCTTGCCGGAGCTTCTTCGTTAGGTATATGACCAAGTTGGATGATATCCCATAATATGCCATCCTCTCAAACACTTCATACACTGCATATACAAGCACCCATCTAGATATTCATCTCTTTTCATTCTTAAACTAAAATCTAAACCTTATACATGTACATGGCTATGTTTTTTCGTTAAATCAATAACAAATTTAGAATTTAGTTGATTCATTTTTTGAGCAAAAACTTATGGAAAATACATTATGTAGCTACGTTGTTACATACATGACCCATGATCGGGGTTTGTAATTAAAGACGTACGGTTAAGGTTAATTAGAGACATTTAAGATAGGATACATTTGGGTGTTAACTTTGTGGTAGAGGCTTGGATTCCCTAAACTCTAGGTGACCTTTGCATGTATTTGTCTATACAATATATGTCTATATATATGTGGTATTATGATTCTATACATACGCGCGTTTTATTTTACTGTGTTACTCCCTCACTACTTTTGTTATTCGTTTTGGTAGCTCTCTAGGATTAGAAGTAATGTTTGTCTGCATCTCATCCAATAACTTTGCTATTTATGAGATATACTAGATACGATTATTGTATAATAATATTACAATTTAAAATTTTAATAATAAAGAATAATAATAATAATAATAATAAGCTAGGATGAGTTTAGTTTTGAGTAAAGACTTGGGTGTGAGGCGTGGGTGAGTGTGCATGACTTGCCAGTTTCCTACTTACTCATGCATATCATATTCTCTTGTTTAATAAAACCAATAAATTTGTCGATACTCTCTCTCAGTTCTTATCTCTTGCAACGACTTTAAGGCAAACAAAGTCATCTCTTAAATACATTTCCATGTTACTTCTTAATTGCCAACACCAAATAATGTTCAATTCCTCCATATGGAAATGGGTCCACGAATGTCAACTATAAGCATGGTCCATGATAGTACTATAAACATGTGGTGAGTAAACCAAAACGTACATGAATTACATCCAAGCAAACAAAGATATCCAAGAAAGATATATATCAGAGCTGGTTGAATATATAAATTGGTCCAAAAAGGTTGGAATGAAAAAAGTGTATATCCAAAAATAAAAATATAAATGTATGTTTGGCCTGAAAAGTGAAAAGATAACATATGTACGTACCAACAACGAATGAACAAGCTGTCCAGCCACCGCGTTTTGATCGAAGGACGGGGTTCCCTCGGAGATCCACCGTGCCGTCTTCGGTGTATCCTCGGCCACCACCGTTGCCGTTTTCCTCAACCTCCATCTCACCTTTTCTTCTCTCATTCAACATCATGTTCATGTTCATGTATCTTCAGTTAGTTAACTATTTAATCTAATATCCTCTTCTTTGATGTGCTCTCACATGTGAATATATATATACATCCAAACTATACCTTCGCTTTCGATATGTGGACCCAAACTCATCTTATTCAACTCACGCTTTGTAGTATCAATATAAGATATATATTCTTTTAATATACAATAATATAGTCGCAATCTTACAAAACTAAAACCAATAAATAATAGTTGAAGGAAAAGGTACATTTTAAAGAAAAAAAATATATATATAAATGTTACATTTAAAACCAATAAATAACAAGATTCATATGAATCTTTTGAATTAGCATATTTATACTTTCACATTTCTTCATTAATTATTCTAGTTTATATATAGGCTCTTTCTTTTAAACAAATATTTTTAAAATAATTCAAATCAATCACCCATACATTTGAGATAGTTTTCATTATAGAATATAGACTAGATGTATTTCAGATTGAAGTTCAATAGCGTATAAATTTCCATCCAAAACCAGCCTCATGATCTGGCATAAGCATTATTTGTGACTAAATCTAGCACTAAGGTGTCATAATATTAACGACTGATCATCAGTCATTAACATAAGTCACATAAAATTAATCCCATATTATTAGCAATTGATCAATCATTATGTTTAGAAACTAATGCCATAGGTTGATCTATAGCAACGGCGTCTAGAGCGACAACATTTAGGACCTTTAGTGGCTATTGTTAGGCGACGACCTTTCGATTTTCTTCTCATTCACACTATGTTTCTTTCTCTCTTGTAGGTTTAATCTCTCATAGTTTTGCAAATAAGAATACCCATACTCCCATTGTTGGATTTTATTGTATATGAACTTTTCAAAGAAACATAACGTGAATGAGAGGAAAAACAAAAATTTAAGATCACTCTATACTAGCACGAGCATGGACTGAAACTGTAATTTGGATGTAAAGAAGACTTTTCGAGTAAAATTAGGACTTTAAATAAAAAGTTCATGTTGACAATATGACTCGTCTTCCTTCTGGATGACAACGACTAATTAAGGTGATTATTTTTCAAATTACGTGACTGACTTTGGATTAACAAGTTTGTCTTAAGTCTTCCTAAGAATCCAATAAGCAATTGATGTATGTCAACAAGCTAGATTGTTTTTGCTTTTTATTTATATCAACTTTGAAAGTTAAATTGGAAACCGGGTACGTAATTTCTTATGGATATCACACGATCATATCCGGCCAAAAATTTATTTCCATCAAAGAATATATTGTAATAACCAAAATGGTAATCCATCTTTGTTGACTAAAGATAAATGTATAATTCTTAATTTCTAAATTACTAACGTAAGTAACCTTTATTTCCCCATGACCATTAATTACATTACATTAGCAAGGGAAAATTCATGCAGGTGAATAAGGAGCTAATTTAAAGTTTACATTAGATAAAAAGTATACAACAAATGTTAGGTATTTAATGTAATTGGATATATTTGTCGACCAATCTAAATCATAATATACATCCAACAAGTCATAATATACATCAAGCGTACAAGTCAGGAGATATGGGGTGCACGCTAGCTTGTTTGATCAGGCTCTTGGGTTCAAAATTCTCACACAGATCCGTATGAAGCTGTTGTCAATTAAATTACTAAGGCTTATCCGATTGAAATTTCGGGAGAACCACCGAAACATTTTATCCAAAAGTTTACTCATGACTCCCAGTCTCCCAAATTATCCAAGTGTTTTATCACGAATTTTCCCAACAGAAAACATTGAATTAGCATGAGTCGGTAGGTTGTTTTAACTTCTAAGCATTTACGGCATGAATTGGTTGTTAACCTACGGTCCACATGAATCACATGCATAATAAATTAACTGTGGTTTGAATAGCCAGAAAACTTGTTAATTACTGTCCTGCTTCCAATCATGTCAAGTGTGAACAATTCGTTCACATTTTTATTTTGATCGTTTTCAGAAGACTTTGAATATTACTTTGGGCCTATTATAAACTGTAAGTGTACACCTCAAGGGTTCTTAATAAATGGATCATTCACTATCCATCTTTATCAAGGTTGCTTGTAAATTATAACCCACGAAAGTTATTTAGTTTATTGTTGTTTATGATTATATAACGTAGAATATTGTTTATGTAACTATCAGATATAGTCATGAAAGCAACATTCAAAATATAAGCAAATAAAGCTTTATTATTATTTTCTGAAATTCAAGCTGGCAAATAATTACAAGGTATTTCTTTAATGGGTATTGTTGCGAATTACGATGGAACTAAGGGTGTAAGTTAGCTGAGCCGAGTGAAACCTTATAAAATCTCTTACACTTCTAGACAGCCGGAACCAGTAAACTAGTAATTCACACACTTCTAGACAGCCGGAACCAGTAAACTAGTAATTCACAAGTCCGACCGGCTCTAGTTTTATGACAGATCTAGTCTGTCGTTAATTCACAAGTCCATCCTAGATTTCTCATTTTTGTGGTGGTGGGTGGGGCCTACTATTGGAGGTTGAATTTAGGATCGTGTGGAGTCAAATTCATTTATGATGATATTTCAATCCATTTATGATGATATTTCAATCAACGACTGTGATGGACATGGACCAGCTATGTAATTAAGTTGACCCTACTTTTGTTGTTTCCGTTTAAGTTGATCGAAGACATTCTTGAATTATATATCTTAAATCCATAAGAAACTGGCTTGGATCCAGGAAATCCTGAAACCTATGATAACATATTTATTATCATGCCAAACATGAAAGTTTATGTATATATCTTTCAACAAGATGAATCCACCACTAGAGAATTCGCTTTCAATCACGAAAACTTCACATACGAAAGTGCCTGTCAAAATTTGCAACAAAAAGTTTAAACTCTATAAAAGTAGAAATTGATAGGAGAGGTTTTTTTTTCACCTATGGTGGGTTTCCTCTAAGGGTGGAATGGAGATGATTTGATGGATTAGTAGACTGTCAACGATCAAAATGGTTGTTGAAAAAAATTCTTAATGAGAACGCTATTCAGATTAATTATTACACGGTTCACAAAAATTATAAAAGTGGAAAATGCAGTTTAGAATATTTAAAGCTAGATAATCCGTTGGAGTTCAACAAATACTGAAAAACAATATAAACTTTCAAATTAGTCATTTTATAGCTATAAAGGCACTGTGAATCAAGATCATAGATTGAATACTCAAATAAGGTCCTGAGGTTGGTGTATTTGTTTATGAAGATGAATATTAAGCTGACAGTTATAATTTGTTTATTATGAAACCATGAAAAGCATTTTAGGTTTTCTAAATTCTGAAAATGAAGATGGATAAGGGTGTTTTAATCATTTTACACTACCTTTACAGAATAGAACTAACTACGTTAGCGAGTTGGAGAGATTAGCCGTATAAATGAACCCATAATCAAGATCCTATACTTTATACACCTTTTGGTCTTTTACCTATACAGTTCCGCTTGTAATCAATCGGACTTTCTTCAATAAATGTACGACTTAGTTTATTTTTCATAAGTAAGCAAATTGGTTTCAAGTTGACAGCTTAACATGTAGTCTACCCGGCAATCAATGTTCCTTACACATTAACGCTGACCATATATATTGTATTCATTTAATTTTAACATATTTTATTTTGTAATTTTTTGTTTTTTTGGAATGACAACCTTCATTAACTCAACAACTAGTGAGACTCTAGGAAAACAAACAACAAACCGACAAGAATTACAAAAGGACATTACACTAATCTTTCTATACGAGACTTTTCCTAGGTGAATGGTTTTTGATCCAAAGGTATCGCAACGATTTATGCTTTCCACAGTTTTAGAAAAGCTAACAGGTTGATTAAAGAACATAACACCATTCCTTGTTTTCCAAATGCACAAGCATGCCTTGAGTATGACCATGTGTAACGTTTTTTTCTTACTTTGACCAAGATTACTATTTTCGTGGATCTTTAGAAGCTCACTAATCGAGTATGCATGAATGGGCAGAATTTTATAACGAAACGGTGTGTCACATTTGGAGGCATAGAACAACAAAGACTTCATAGAGGCTACCAAAAACTTGCCCGAAGGATCATTGGTCCACTTCCACCGATCTGGGTTTGAAGAGGTAGGTCCCAGCAGAGCCTAGTTGGACCCGCAAGACTCACCTTGAAAAGGGACGTCTGCGCAGAAACCAACTGGATCCGCAGGACCAACCATGCTCAGAGACGTGACGTCCTTACGCGCAGTACGCAAGCTGTTCCCGCAGGAAATGCCTCCCAATGGTGAAGGACTCCGCCTGTTCCCGCAGCTTCGGATACAAGCCATCAGGGAAGGCCACCCGCGCAGCAAGGCTACACGCACAAGGCACTTAGCTCTCAATCACTCAGTGTCACCTGAAGGAATGAGCAAAGCCGGGAACAATCCCGCACAAAGGCGGGAGGGGGAATACTCCCGCCCATAAGCCAGTCCGTACGATACGGGAAGATCTTCTGTGCTGTACCTGACGAGGTATGGGCAAAAGATCTGACTAAAGATACGACAGCTTATTGACAACAGTATGGCGAGCAGCATGCTCCTGTACTGTATGTCACTATTAGCCGCTGCCTACTCACCAACTCCTGTCATACCACGTGCATAGCCGGCAGTTGGTGGAAAAGGAATAGTACACAGCAGGCCTGGTCACTATCAGCCGCTGCCTACCCACCAACTACCAGCAGGGCACGTGCGTAGGCCACTGTTGGGGGAACAGGAACACTATTGCAGCCGGCCACACCTCCTTGGAAACCTACCTTCGGCTATAAATACCACAAATGGTATGACCATCATATCTTAACTTATCTTATCATATTATACCTGATATCTGCTCTAGCAATCTCTTAATATACATTTATATTTAAAGAGCAATCTAGTCTGATTCTCACGCCGGAGGGTGGTCACAAGGAGGAACCCCCCCCCCCTTCTCAGTGACAAGCTCACTGTAACATCTGCCCCGATCCGACCCGACCCAGGTACCCGTTTCTCTGACCCGATCTCTTTCTTTTATGATCTAGTATTTATTTATACTTATATTTTACTTTATTTTTAATGTATTTTCCTTCCCGCCTCTTTCTCTCTCTTTCTTTCCGCCGTCCCGTTCCTCTTCTCCTCTCTTTCCGCCTTCTTTTCCCTCTTGTCGCCATCCCGCCCTTAAGCCTTGTTTCCCTCTTGTTCCTTCCCGCCTAAGGTTGTCTGCGCAGACCCCTTACAAGAAATCCTGCGTGAAGACCATCTGTTCCTGCGATACGCGAGACGAATGCTTCCCGCGACGCGTTAAGGATTTGTAGTTCCCCCGACGCGCGAAGAATTATAGTTCTTCCCGCGGCGCGCTAGGAATCTTAGTTCCTCCCGCGGCGCGCTAAGAAATGTGGTTCTTCCCGCAGTGCGCATGGAAATGAAGTTCTTTCCGCGACGCGTTAAGGTTGTTTTTGTCTACCTTCGCGCTCGCGCTCTCTTGACCTTCTGTGTCTGCCTTCGCGCACTCAGCCTTCCCGCGCTTAACCCTTGTATCTTCTGTTTATTCTAGCCGTTTGCTTTTGTAAATGTCTTTTCCTCTGAGCTGTTGACCTAACCTATCTAATGTCTGAAAAGTTACTTTCGGCGCAGCATGCGTACCAACCCCATTGGTTGGTAGAAAAAGTGACTGACATTATCTTTTGAGATCTGCTTTTGCCATGCTTGACCAGTACCTTTATCTGACCTGCCCATGCATTTTTACTGTTCGCTGACAGCTTTATCTTGCCCCCTGCAGCTGCCATATCTTTTGATATCTTTTGTTTTGTCTTGTTCTGTTTGTCTTGGAACCTTTTCTGGATTTATGTCTCCTAGGGTTTTCCTATAAATAATAGTATTATTTTCTTAACACTACACACACAAACACTTAATCTCTCCTGTTTTCCTCTTGCTCTCTGCCGTTGCCCTCCTGCCGCCTCCTCTCTTGCCTCCGTCTTCCTCCTTGTTCTTCCTGCTTTTCCGGTAATATATTATATATAATAATTTACTTATGCTAACTTATAATCAAGACTTAAAACAGATCGTTAAAACAATAATCTTTAATTATAGGTTAACTTGTGCTTGTTTAAAGTTGGTTCTTGCTTTATCTTACACCGCATCGTTTATCAAGTGAGTTATCTCGTATCTAATCCCTTTTTATTTTAAATGCTTTGGGATGTTCATGTGTTCATACAAAACTTGAGTCTTAAACTTGTTTATGAACTTTAGTCGCGCAGTATCCCATGTGTTGAGGACGTTTACTTGGCTGTTTATTTGTATGTGTGTATCATTAACCGCTTTGTTCGGCCTATTCCGCAGTTCCGTTGGTACCATTAGTTGAACACGGGAGACCTATCGTTTACGGTTTTCTTGGTTTACACTTGCACAGATGTTTTCTCGTTTTTATGCTCAATTGGGAGCATGGATTGAACTATGATCTATGAACTATCTTAGGCTTGATCACAATCTGATTACACCCTTGTTAAACTCTAGACATACACGTGTTGCGCGCAGATTTACTGTGATTATCTATGATTATCTATTAAACTTGATTTCTCACCAACACGCAAGTGTTTGACGTTTATTTTAACACATGTTCAGGTTTGCAGTAGCTGTTTTGGAGCTTGTGGACACGTAGGATGTTTTTACTTTTGGACCTAGAATTAAAATGTATCAAGACAAGTTAATGTTGTTTGAATGTTATAATTTATAATATATTGATTTATGTTTGATTTATGTTCTTTATTTTCCCCGCTGCGCGTGCGCGATAAAATGTGTATTAATAAATATTGACACCAATAGTGTCGCGAGTAATGAAGCAATATGTGGCGCCCCGATGTATAATCCGCCTTTGGTCGGGGTGTTACAGATTGGTATCAGAGCTCGTTGACTTTAGGATAGGTGGTTAGACGTAACGGCCTAGAATACCTAAGAGTCCCTTCTCGCGCATGAGAGAAATCTCATGTTTGCGCGCTTATTGTTAATTACTCGTTATTTATGAATATGCTCGCGCTTGCGCAGTATATGATTTTATTCCGCGATATTTCGACTTTTGTTGAATTTCGATTTTTATTGATTTTACTTACATATTCGTTTGTTGGGGTTGAAAATCCGAAAAGTCATGGTGATACATGAATAGTTGATTTTCAATTTCCCTTTACGATTATGTTCTGAGGTTGGAGACTTGAAAAGTCATGGTGATACATGAATTGTCAACCTCCAATACTCATTTTCTTGTATATTTTATATTGAAGATTGGAAAGTCATGGTGATGCATGAATCGTCAATCTCCAATACTCGTTTACTAGCTATTTTAAATTGAGAACTCGGAAAGTCACGGTGATACGTGAATTGTCGGTTCTTGATTCGAATTTGTTACCTTTATTAAGTCTGCATTTAGGATCATTTATTTTACTTTAACTTTTGATAGTATCTAACTCCGTGAAACCAAGCTTTATAAGATTAAAACTTTGCGCTAAAACCAAGATATTAACTAAAATTAAAATTTTTATAGAATGCCTCCGCTATCTCGCCGATTTCAGAGAAGAGAAGCCTCGCGCATGCGTAGACAGCAACGTTCCCAGGAAATGGCCGCCGCAATAGCCCAAGCTTTGAGCCAAAACAATGTTAATACCTCCAGTTATAACATTAAGTCCTTTAATGCGGGTAACCCTCCGAAGTTCACAGGCCTTGAAGGAGCCAC
This sequence comes from Bidens hawaiensis, assembly GCF_021521415.1. Taxonomy (NCBI): domain Eukaryota; kingdom Viridiplantae; phylum Streptophyta; class Magnoliopsida; order Asterales; family Asteraceae; genus Bidens; species Bidens hawaiensis. The sequence continues at coordinate 24,346 of NW_027491169.1, forward strand.
CGTGATGCTCCAATGGCTTGAGAAGATTGAAAACACTTTCCTCCATACCCAATGCCCCTCAGAAAGACGAACCCTATATGCTTCCAGTGTCCTGGAATCCAGAGCGCTTACATGGTGGAATGGAGTAGCTCATGCGCGTGGCGCAGAGGCTGCTTCTAGCATGACATGGGAGGAATTCAAGGAAATTCTTACGCGAGAATTCTGCCCTCCCAACGAAGTTAAGCGCCTGGAGGAAGAATTCTGGAACTTGAAGCAATACAGCGGTGAAGCGCGCGAGTACGCGACGCGCTTCCATGAGCTAAGCTTACTGGTTCCTCACCTTGTTACCCCTTCACGCCGAGCAATCGAGAAATTCCTTGGGGGTCTCCCCATGGAAATTCAAGATTCTGTATGGGCCAGAAACCCAGTTACCCTCTCTGACGCCATCGAATTGGCCGCTGTGCTCAGCGACAACCATGTCAGAGCAGGAACCCTGTTCCTGCGGGGAACTGAGAAGACCAAACCCACCAAGACTGTCCCTGAACCAACAGAAACCAAACCAGAACCCTCAAACCATAACCAGAAACGTAGGCGCAGACAAGCCTATGCGCTTACCAACCCGCCCATTGTCCAGCAACCCATTTATCAACCTCCAGTTTACGCGCCTAACCCACTGTCAACCTACCCAGCACCTCCTGTAGTCCACAACTATGCCTTAACCAATCCAGCACTTCCTGCCCCGCCAACTAAGAAACCTTACACAGGAAACCAACCCTTTTGCCCAACCTGTAGACTTCATCACCCACCTCAAGTCCCGTGTCGACAATGTAACCGATGTGGCCGCGTAGGTCACTCCGTTGAGTACTGTAGAACCCCTCCCTCCAATCCGATTGCGCCAACACCACCAGCCTACCCGCAGAACCCACAGCCAACTTACCAAAACCCACGACCCAGATCGTGCTTTAACTGCGGTGATCCAAGTCATTTCCGGAACGCGTGCCCAAGGCTACAAGTTCAGATTACACAAGCGAATCCGGTGAACCAGATTTCGAACCAAGTGACGCGTGGACGAGCTTTTAACATAACCGCGCACCAAGCGCAAGCGAATAATGACGTAGTTAATGGTACATTTTTGCTTAACGGATTTTATGCATCTATGCTTTTTGATACTGGCGCCGATAGAAGTTTTATCTCTCGCGCCTTCGAGCAGAAGATTGCGCGACCGCGCAGCGACTTAAAAGAAGATTTTTCAGTTGAATTGGCTAATGGCGAAACTGTTTTAATAAACTCGGTAATTAAAGATTGCACGCTTAACCTTAACGAAAACGATTTTCTAATCGACCTCATCCCTATGCCTCTTGGAAGCTTTGATGTTATTATTGGTATGGACTGGCTCTCGAAGAATCGCGCCGAAGTTATTTGCGCCAAGAAATTGATTCGCATACCTCGAGAAAATGGTGATCTTCATATCTACGGCGAAAAACTCTCCAGTGGTCTTAAACTTATGTCTTGCGCCGAAGCCCAAAGACTCATGCGGAAGAAGTGTATTGCATTTCTAGCCCATGTGGTTAAACCCAATGAAGGAAAGAAGCTTCGCGATATCCCTGTTGTGCGTGATTTTCCTGAAGTTTTTCCTGATGATCTTCCTGGTATCCCTCCCGCTCGTGAAGTCGAGTTTCGTGTTGATCTTGTCCCTGGTGCTTCCCCCGTTGCTAAATCTCCTTACCGTCTTGCACCCGCTGAGATGCAAGAATTGGCCAGCCAACTTCAAGAGTTGACTGCTAAAGGATTCATTCGCCCTAGCTCTTCGCCCTGGGGTGCTCCGGTGTTGTTCGTTAAAAAGAAAGATGGATCGTTTCGCATGTGTATTGATTACCGCGAGTTGAACAAACTCACCATTAAAAACCGGTATCCCTTACCGCGTATTGACGACCTCTTTGATCAACTCCAAGGTGCCTCCTGTTTCTCGAAGATTGATCTCCGCTCTGGTTATCACCAGTTGCGTATCCGCGATGAAGATGTTCCGAAGACTGCTTTTCGAACTCGTTATGGCCATTTTGAATTCTTGGTCATGTCCTTCGGTCTAACCAACGCACCCGCCGTTTTCATGGATCTTATGAATCGGGTGTGTAGGCCTTTCTTGGATAAATTCGTGATCGTGTTTATCGATGATGTTCTGGTGTATTCTAAGACCAAGGCCGAGCATGAGCAACATCTCCGATTGGTATTGCAAAAGCTTAGAGCCGAGCAACTCTATGCTAAGCTTTCCAAGTGTGAATTTTGGTCCGATGAAGTACAGTTTCTTGGTCATGTTGTAAACAAGATGGGTATTCATGTCGACCCATCCAAGATTGAAGCAATCAAGAACTGGATTACGCCATCCTCTCCTTCTGAGATCCGTTCCTTTCTGGGCTTAGCTGGTTATTACCGGCGCTTCATTTCGAACTTCTCAAAGATCGCTTTGCCTTTAACAGCTCTAACGCACAAAGGTAAACCGTATATTTGGGGCTCGAAGCAAGAAGAAGCCTTTCTGACGCTCAAGCGATTGTTGTGTGAAGCTCCTGTTCTTGCGCTACCTGAGGGTAATGATGATTTTGTCGTGTATTGCGATGCATCCAACCAAGGTCTCGGTTGTGTTCTTATGCAACGAGGCAAGGTTATCGCTTACGCATCAAGGCAACTTAAGGTTCATGAAAAGAATTATACAACTCACGATCTCGAGCTTGGTGCAGTTGTTTTTGCCTTAAAGATCTGGAGACACTACCTTTATGGTACTAAGTGTATCCTCTACACTGACCATAAAAGCCTTCAGCATATCTTTGATCAAAAGGAACTTAACATGAGGCAACGCCGATGGAACGAACTCATCAGCGATTACGATTGTGAGATCCGGTATCATCCTGGTAAGGCTAATGTGGTAGCCGATGCGCTCAGCCGACAACCCTGCCAACTTAACTGTATCTTGCCGCGCACCCAGCTTCACTTCGCGCCGATTCAAAGCAACCTTGAATCGCGAATTCGTGACGCGCAGCGCGCATCCATCAGTAACGGTAACCTTCGCGCCGAGTTAGCGTGTGGCGCGGAAGCACTTTTTGTCCCTAATCTGAGTGGAATTCTCTGCTATCTCAATCGCATCTGGATCCCTTGTGATGAGAATCTTCGCGCTGATATCCTGAGTGAAGCGCACAAATCTCGGTATTCTATTCATCCCGGCGCTGATAAGATGTACAAGGATTTGCGCATAACTTATTGGTGGCCCGGTATGAAAAAGGATATTGCTGTGTTCGTAGCTAAGTGCCTGACTTGTTCTAAAGTGAAAGCTGAACACCAACGCCCATCTGGTTTGCTCGAACAACCAGAAATTCCTACGTGGAAATGGGAAGGTATAGCGATGGACTTTATTACCAAGTTACCTTTGACAGCAAGCAAACATGATAGCATTTGGGTAATAGTGGATCGATTGACTAAGTCTGCTCATTTTCTGCCCATTCGTGAAAACTACCGTGTTGAGCAGCTCGCGCAGCTTTATGTCAAGGAAATCGTCTGCCGCCATGGTACTCCTTTGAGCATCATATCCGATCGCGATGGCCGTTTTATATCTCGCTTTTGGAAATCTCTCCAATCTGCGCTAGGAACTCGCTTGGACATGAGTACGGCATATCATCCTCAGACTGACGGTCAGTCTGAGCGAACTATTCAAACTCTTGAGGATATGCTCCGATCTTGTGTTCTTGATTTTGGAGGTAATTGGGATTCACACCTGCCTTTGATCGAGTTTTCTTATAACAACAGCTATCATTCCAGTATCGGTATGGCCCCATTTGAAGCACTTTACGGTCGTAAATGCCGCTCCCCAATTTGTTGGAGCGAAGTGGGTGAAACTCAAATCACAGGACCCGAACTTGTTCAAGAGACAACCGATAAAATCGCCAAGATCCGTGATCATTTGCTGACTGCCAGAAGCCGACAGAAGAGTTACGCAGATCGTAGGCGAAAGCCTCTCGAATTTCAAGTTGGTGATCTTGTTCTCCTCAAAGTGTCGCCTTGGAAAGGTGTTGTCCGCTTTGGGAAGAAGGGTAAGCTTGCTCCTCGTTATGTTGGTCCATTCAAGATTCTCGCGCGTGTGGGAAAAGTTGCCTACAGACTTGACCTGCCGCTCGCGCTCAGTAATGTGCATCCAACGTTCCATGTATCCAATCTCAAGAAGTGTTTAGCCGACGAGAACCTTCACATTCCACTTGATGAAGTTCAAGTTGATGAAACTATGCATTTCGTTGAGAAGCCTGTTGAGATTATGGATCGCGAGGTAAAGCAAACCAAGCGCAGTCGTATCCCTATCGTGAAAGTTCGCTGGGAGTCCAAGCGCGGAGCCGAGTTTACATGGGAAAGGGAAGATCAAATGAAGATCAAGTACCCGCACCTGTTCTCTGCGCAACCTACTTCGAGATAAATTTCGGGACGAAATTTCTTAAAGTAGGGGAGACTGTAACATCTGCCCCGATCCGACCCGACCCAGGTACCCGTTTCTCTGACCCGATCTCTTTCTTTTATGATCTAGTATTTATTTATACTTATATTTTACTTTATTTTTAATGTATTTTCCTTCCCGCCTCTTTCTCTCTCTTTCTTTCCGCCGTCCCGTTCCTCTTCTCCTCTCTTTCCGCCTTCTTTTCCCTCTTGTCGCCATCCCGCCCTTAAGCCTTGTTTCCCTCTTGTTCCTTCCCGCCTAAGGTTGTCTGCGCAGACCCCTTACAAGAAATCCTGCGTGAAGACCATCTGTTCCTGCGATACGCGAGACGAATGCTTCCCGCGACGCGTTAAGGATTTGTAGTTCCCCCGACGCGCGAAGAATTATAGTTCTTCCCGCGGCGCGCTAGGAATCTTAGTTCCTCCCGCGGCGCGCTAAGAAATGTGGTTCTTCCCGCAGTGCGCATGGAAATGAAGTTCTTTCCGCGACGCGTTAAGGTTGTTTTTGTCTACCTTCGCGCTCGCGCTCTCTTGACCTTCTGTGTCTGCCTTCGCGCACTCAGCCTTCCCGCGCTTAACCCTTGTATCTTCTGTTTATTCTAGCCGTTTGCTTTTGTAAATGTCTTTTCCTCTGAGCTGTTGACCTAACCTATCTAATGTCTGAAAAGTTACTTTCGGCGCAGCATGCGTACCAACCCCATTGGTTGGTAGAAAAAGTGACTGACATTATCTTTTGAGATCTGCTTTTGCCATGCTTGACCAGTACCTTTATCTGACCTGCCCATGCCTTTTTACTGTTCGCTGACAGCTTTATCTTGCCCCCTGCAGCTGCCATATCTTTTGATATCTTTTGTTTTGTCTTGTTCTGTTTGTCTTGGAACCTTTTCTGGATTTATGTCTCCTAGGGTTTTCCTATAAATAATAGTATTATTTTCTTAACACTACACACACAAACACTTAATCTCTCCTGTTTTCCTCTTGCTCTCTGCCGTTGCCCTCCTGCCGCCTCCTCTCTTGCCTCCGTCTTCCTCCTTGTTCTTCCTGCTTTTCCGGTAATATATTATATATAATAATTTACTTATGCTAACTTATAATCAAGACTTAAAACAGATCGTTAAAACAATAATCTTTAATTATAGGTTAACTTGTGCTTGTTTAAAGTTGGTTCTTGCTTTATCTTACACCGCATCGTTTATCAAGTGAGTTATCTCGTATCTAATCCCTTTTTATTTTAAATGCTTTGGGATGTTCATGTGTTCATACAAAACTTGAGTCTTAAACTTGTTTATGAACTTTAGTCGCGCAGTATCCCATGTGTTGAGGACGTTTACTTGGCTGTTTATTTGTATGTGTGTATCATTAACCGCTTTGTTCGGCCTATTCCGCAGTTCCGTTGGTACCATTAGTTGAACACGGGAGACCTATCGTTTACGGTTTTCTTGGTTTACACTTGCACAGATGTTTTCTCGTTTTTATGCTCAATTGGGAGCATGGATTGAACTATGATCTATGAACTATCTTAGGCTTGATCACAATCTGATTACACCCTTGTTAAACTCTAGACATACACGTGTTGCGCGCAGATTTACTGTGATTATCTATGATTATCTATTAAACTTGATTTCTCACCAACACGCAAGTGTTTGACGTTTATTTTAACACATGTTCAGGTTTGCAGTAGCTGTTTTGGAGCTTGTGGACACGTAGGATGTTTTTACTTTTGGACCTAGAATTAAAATGTATCAAGACAAGTTAATGTTGTTTGAATGTTATAATTTATAATATATTGATTTATGTTTGATTTATGTTCTTTATTTTCCCCGCTGCGCGTGCGCGATAAAATGTGTATTAATAAATATTGACACCAATAGTGTCGCGAGTAATGAAGCAATATGTGGCGCCCCGATGTATAATCCGCCTTTGGTCGGGGTGTTACACTCACGGTGTCTGTTTTGCAGGTTATCAGAAGAACCATCTTTGCCGGGTCTAACCCCTCGTGGGAAACATCTAGCTAACCCCCAGGTTACCCGTAATCTGCCCGGGGTCCGGTTAGTGTTTCTTCAGGGTTCTTGCCAAAAATGTGTTGGTTTGGCAAACTCAAGCAGACCGAGAGCTCCCTGCTTTCAAGTGCCCTTTTATAGATTTTACACAAAACTTATTTATATGTTGCCAAAAGTTTGATCTTCCCTTTTATTAGACTCGGAAGGTTGAGGTTGAAGGAGGCAAGGTAATTTTCCATTTGAGCTATAGAATTCAATGAGCCCTTATATAGATTTTATACAAAAGTTATTTTATGATATGCAATTATCTTTCCACATAAGCATATAATTTACTTAAAATAAAGAAGAAAAAATCATTTGCTTCAAAATGACGATGCCTCTTGATCTAGTAGGAATTAACCTTCTATGTGCTTTCTTTATTGAAGGCCAAGAGTTCAAATCCTATTATAAGCAGATTAATGGATTTGAAACTAAAGTATAGTTGTTAAAAAGACATAAACGTTATATATGTCACTCGCGATGCAATTAGTTACATCAAGATGTTACTTTAAGTAATAGTATTAAAAAAATAATCATTTAGTATTTTCAAGGGTTAAAATGAAAAGAAAAAAACTTTTAAATTTTCTCTGCTTATTATAGTATACCTATTAACCTATATTTATTTATTTATTTTGAATTTGAGGTAGCCTAAAGCCCTTACTTAGTTTTGTTGACTCACGGGACGGCCTAGTTACACGCTTCGACTACCTGACAACGATGAATAACGTTTACTCATTTATAATAATAATAATAATTATTATTATTATTAAAATTGATATTAATAAATTTAGAAAATAAAAAGAAGGTTAAAGATAAGTAATGGTGAGTGACGCGTATGTCCATAGTTAATCTTTAGCATTTTATGATTTTATTTTCACATATATATATATATATATATATATATATGATCTCGTGTATATACACATTTTCTGCTGCACTTTCCGGTTTCTGACAGACACAGACTTAATAGAATCCATAGCAAAAAAACAAAATTACTTGATTTCATTGGGCTTGAGCCCATACCCCTTTGGACCGAACCGATTTGATCTTCAAACAACTTGACTGTATAAACTATTTTCAAAATTGATTAAACAAAACAAATTCTTTGTTAACGTTGAAATACAAAATTATATGTTTGATGTTTCATTATAACATGTAGCACAAATACATATCATTTTTCATATCAACTATATCATGATATATATCTTTTTTTTGCCATGTTTATAAAGTCGTTTAAACCACATTATTTGTTTTCATGAATTAGGACGAATTACTCTCTTTTATGTGTGGTCATGATCTACAAATTTTGAAGAAATGACATACTTCATGTGAAATCCATTAATTCAAGTTAACACGGTTAATACATATGTACCATGTCATACAAACCGTTGTTTGGATATACATTGATGTATCATCATGCCAAATACCTTTTACGTGTAATTTGAAAAATATAATCACGGTTTGTGTGTATCAATTATCATATATGCGGTGGGAAGCATATGGTGACCATACAGAAAATAAAATGGTTATAGCGGAATCAAAACATCATGTGGTGGTTCACTTTAAGATGGCATATAATCAAGGAATTAAGACTATCATCATCAAAATACAAATATAATTATAATGATCAGAACAAAACACATAACCTATTCCCATTTGGTGATAACAATCTTACATAGCAATACTATAAGATGATAATAGTGTTTCATGCACTAGTTATAATTCGTAAATCAATTTTTTCCTCCACCACCACCACCAAATCCACCACCTCCACCAAATCCGCTCCCGATGCCACCACCTTTGCCAAAACCTCCTCCAACTCCACTGCCAATGCCAGTGCCAAATCCACCACCCCCACCTCCTCCCCCACCACCCCCTCCACCAAATCCGCCCCCAATGCCACCACCTTTTCCAAAACCTCCTCCAGCTCCGCCACCAATACCAGTGCCAAATCCACCACCGCCTCCTCCTCCACCACCACCTCCACCTCCTAAACCACCACCCTTGCCGATTCCACCACCAAATCCGCCTCCCTTACCAAATCCTCCGCCCTTACCAACCCCTCCACCGAATCCTCCGCCCTTGCCGATTCCACCACCCTTACCAATCCCACCACCTGCCCCACCACCAAATCCCCCACCTTTACCAATACCTCCACCTAGTCCACCACCCTTTCCAATCCCTCCACCTACTCCACCACCCTTGCCAATTCCACCACCATATCCCCCACCTTTACCAATCCCTCCGCCTAGTCCACCACCCTTTCCAATCCCTCCACCTAGTCCACCACCCTTTCCAATTCCTCCACCTGCTCCCCCACCAAATCCACCACCCTTTCCAATTCCTCCACCCACGCCACCACCCTTGCCAATTCCACCACCAAACCCCCCACCTTTACCAATCCCTCCATCTATTCCACCACCTTTTCCGATTCCACCACCCGCTCCCCCTCCTACTCCACCGCCCTTGCCAATCCCACCGCCAAATCCTCCTCCTTTACCAATCCCTCCGCCTATTCCACCACCTTTTCCGATTCCACCACCTGCTCCCCCACCTACTCCACCTCCCTTGCCAATCCCACCACCAAATCCTCCCCCTTTACCAATCCCTCCCCCTATCCCACCACCTTTTCCGATCCCACCACCCGCTCCCCCACCTACTCCACTGCCCTTGCCAATCCCACCACCAAATCCCCCGCCTTTACCCATCCCTCCACCTAGACCGCCACCCTTGCCTATCCCTCCACCTATTCCACCACCCTTGCCAATCCCACCACCTAGTCCACCACCTTTGCCGAAACCACCACCTGCTCCTCCACCCACGCCACCACCCTTGCCAATCCCACCACCAAACCCCCCACCTTTGCTTATTCCTCCACCTAATCCACCACCCGATCCTCCACCTACCCCACCACCCTTTCCAATGCCACCACCAAATCCTGCACCATTGCCGATACCTCCACCTACTCCACCACCCTTACCAATCCCGCCACCAAACCCCCCACCTTTTCCAATCCCTCCACCTATGTCATGCCCACCCCCAAGGCCTCCACCACCCCCAAAACCTCCACCAGATCCAACTCCACCACCAACTCCACTGCCACCACCGAATCCACCTCCAAATCCAGCCCCACCACCAACTCCGCCGCCACCACCAATACCACCTCCACCGCCACTACCAAAGCCTCCACCCTTTCCACCAGCGATTAAGAGTTTCTCATCGTCATTGTGACTTGCATCAACTACATTATTTGCGAACACTACACTCACAAGAAGGACATGAAAACATAGAAAAAACAAGACACTGATTCTTATTGACCCGTGCTGTTTCATATTGAAGGAAACCTATGGCCTTGACTTCACTATTATTGTAGTAATGTAGTTTACTATATATATGTGTCAGGAATGTTATGGCTTTCATTTACATGATCCCAGCTAAGGTTTATATAACAACTGAGAACCTGCCTTTCCTACTATTTTACTTTATCTTCTCATCTTAATTAGTTTCACAAACACAGTTGTGATCAAACTTCCATTTAGAGCGCATTAAATGTTGTCAACAACCAACAAACCCTTTCTTTTTCCATGTTCATATGTCAAATTGGAGATTCCTCATTATTATTACATTTGGCTACTATGAAGTGTATATATAACATAATGTGACGGCAATGATGGCTGTAAACGCATACCCCTGATTAAAAGTAAATCTTTTAGTTAAAAAAAGATACAGTTACAACTATCAAGTATGCATACCGGATGTGCCATAACGGTGTATGTATCATAATTTACACACTGAGGATTGAAGGAACTGATGGCATGAATTGCAATTAAAATACATACGAAAATGATTTTGATCTTAAGTATGTGGTGCTGTGGTGGTTTGAAGCCACTCATCAAATGCTAGTGTGTAGTTACATACAGTATAATCACCCTACAGTTATCTAGTTTTTTTATATATCCTAGACGGTAATATTATTAAGTATATATATGGGTTCTGTGTGTATGTACGTGTGTGTATATATAAATCTATATCTTCTATCAAAACTATATAAGGACATAGGGAAGTTAACATACTCAATATCTTCTATCAACATATATAGTGCATCAGTTAACAAATATGTGTTATTTCCACAGTTTTTTTTATCTACACGACTTAAAATATATGTAGTTAACATAATGTGTACAAAGTAATCACATATTTTGTGGTTGTATTTTTTGGATGAAAGTTAATGTTATACATGTATGCATGTAGGTAGAGGGTACATGCACATGCCAATTTTGTCTAGTTCTATCTTTACCATGTGGAAGTTGGCCACGATATTTAATGCCTACTTTCAAGTATTTTTTTTCCTTTACATTTAAAGCATGTTTATTACTTACGCGTTTGTGGTTGGAGCATTATTCATTAAATCTTTATTGTTTGTTTTTCTTTAACGGCTAATATCTACTTCTAAATCCATCAAACCTACCTACTTACCGTGTGATTAAACGCTCAATCTCTAAAGAAATGGAGCACTAGTCACTAGATAACATTGGGTCAATTACTCTTTGGTCTTTATTGTTTGTTTTAGTTATCACATACCATCAAAAAATATCCATTTAATTTTCTAAAATTTTCTATAGAATATAAAATATATGTGTCATCATCGCCATGATCGGGAATGACGTGATTATTGAGAGAATGCATGAAAGTGGAGAGGTTTATTGATTTATTCATTCACAGATAAGTCCCATATCGGCCTTATGGAGTTGTGAAGGTGAGACAACGAGACCATATTTGGTTTTTCTTTGTCCAATCACTACTAGAAAATATACCTTTAATGACACGCCAACAATGACATACACTGATTTTATGACGCACAAAAATACGTGTGTCATAAAAAATGTCATCTTTTATAAAATTTGAAGGAAAGATAAATTTTTTAAAAAAAAGGAATACGCTTTTTTTATTTAGGAATTTGCATGTCATCCTCACTGTATCACTTTATAAACCTCGCTCCCTAATAAGACATTCCTTTCAGAGCTAGGGTAATGACGATTTCTTTATAAACACCGGTGATTTCTTCCATCGATCCAACTGCTTCAACTGATTCCTTCACATGGAGCCTATTTCTTCACAAACACACATCGATTCCCTTCACGCAGAGCTTCTACGGGGATTTTTCACAAACACAGACCTAGCTTCTTTGATTGATTACGAATTAAAAGCACGAACATGTATAATTTTGTGGTTATTGCAACCATTTGAGTTTATATTTCAATATATGTTGCAATTTGTTGAGAATTTGGAAATTTGTGTATTAATAAGATGCATAAAGTGAAATTGGAAACCCTAGGTGTAACTGCGTAGAACCGTAACAATATGATTTGTTATTTCAATGGTTTTTGCTCTAGTTTTCAAATTCTAGATCTTATTTTTTCTATTTGAAGCTTGAAGTTAGGAACTACTGCATTTTTGTCATTTTAAGTTTTGAATTTGCAACGTAAGTTGGGGAATGAGTGATCTTACGAGCCTGCTGGAATTTTGTGTGAAATTTGGTTAAAATTAGGGTAGTTACAGAAAGTGGGGAATACATTAAAATTGCTATATGGTGTTGTAGTAATGATTTCCACTTATACAAAACACAGAAACTGATTTTTTTCTGTTTTGCTGTGTCTTTTTTGGTTTATTATTGTGGATTTTGGGGAGAAATCATAAGTATGTTGCTAGTTTTATAAAAATTTGGCTGGCAGTTGGAATTAGAGTTCGGTTTCATGGGACGTGAAAGATTATGCTTTTTGGGCCTGTGCTTTTGATGGCAGTGATGCACATTCTGATTCTGTTATCACATTCATTGAAGAAAATCAGAGTGGTTAAAGATAAGGTTAGAATGTGGGTCTGTCCATCTTCAAAAATTAATGAAGTTGAGATAAAACCTTTGGAAAAAATATTGGAGCTGAAACAAAGGTTTGTTAGCTGTTAAATTAATATTATTTTCCAATTAAATATTACAACTTGCATATATAAAACATTGACATGTACAAACACAAATGAACATGATTGGATTATAACAAGTTGGTTTAATCCTAATTAATTTAGTAATCCTAGTTGTAGTCTAGGTTAGTCTATATATACCGTGTTATGGTATAGGTTGTAAACAAGTTTTTGAGTTATATTTCTTGATTTATACACGTTTGGTAGTTATCTAAATTTGTTTCTTAAATCGTTCTTAATATCAATTCACCACTTGAGCTTCTTTAACTTTTTTATTTAATTAGCTCATTAGCTTCTTCTAATTGTGATTATTATGCAATTTCTTTCAGGAAAAGTGCTTGCAAGTGTTCAGGGATAACATGAAACCAATGAGTCCTCACTTGTGGTCTGTTTTGAGGAAATGTTAATGTTGCTGTAGGTATTGCTCGCCTTGATGGCTCATCTGCTTTCATTAGGAAGGTAATAAAGTATAGATGATGATTTGGTTAATTTATTTATAGTTGACTAACTTCATATACTATGATTTTAGTATTAGTTAAATGCTTTATATTTTAGGTCAATTTAGCTTCTTAGATGTATTGGGCTATACATATGGTGCATATATATTTGAAAGTGTACGTTTTGTACTAGTAGTCATTAACTATTTCTCTGAACTTTGCACAGAAGCTACTAGTTCTGGACTTCTGGTTGGCATTTTTGAAAAAATGCCTATTTATGTGCAGTCATAATAAGGTCATGATTGTAGCTAGGGGACTAGGGGTGCAAGCGAGCCGAGCCGCTCGCGAGCTACTTGAGCTCAGATCGATAAAAAGCTTGAAACGAGCTGAGTTTTTTAAGCTCAAGCCGAGCTCGAGCCTCAAATAAAGCTTGTTTAGTTATCGAGCTCGAGCCTTATAGGGGAAGTTTGTTTAGGTCCGTCGAGCCCTGTGTGTTTTTAAGTTTTACCAATTTTAGGCTTCTATGTATTAGTTTTACATATCCTAGTTGAGCTCGAGTCTTGTCACATTTCACAAGAATTTTGATCAAAGTTTCTAAATTTTTTTTGATAAAGTGATGAAATTGTACAAGAAGCACACGGATTGGCAAGCTTTGTGCCAAAATTGGTTTCTTTCATTGTAGTTGTTGTTGCCTATGATTTTTATCAAACCACTCTTTAATATCAAATGTGGTTTTCAATTCCTAGAGTTGCCTTGTGAAGCAGGTGAATTTGGTGTTCCTCATGGAACCAAGTCTAAAACTTGTAAACTATGCAAAGGAGCAGGCATAGTTATCATTTATATAAATTTAATAACTACTTATTCTAATTAGAAAATAGATTTTATTGCTGAAATTGTAAATTGTTGTTTTGTGTCATTTATGATAAATAGTCAAAATGGTGCATTTAAAATCCAGGTCACATGCCGTCAATATGGCGGGACTAGAAAATATATTAAGGTAACATTCTTTTACTACAAACTTAAAACACTGTTTTTTGGCTGATAGATTAAAATGCACAGTATTATGTTAATGAAAATTGCATTACACTAATTAGTTGAAAGTATAATATTTTGGTAATGAAGTGGCCAACATACGAGTGCTAAGTGCTAAGTACAAATACTTTTCCATGTGTACTATGTATTCAATCAAGTACTTATAATCAAATTGATAATTGTTTGCCACTTTAATTTTGTCTTATCTTTTTATAATTTTGTTTTGTAACTTTCGTTAAACTTATTTTTATATATATACTTATATTTTGTCATATAATTAGTGAATATATATATATTTTTTTTGTTATTGATGACATTCTAATATATGTTGGGTTTATCCTATATTGATAATCACTAACATCCGTAACATTAATAACTGAAGAAATAAACACAGGCCTCATGGAATTGGAAACAACTTGACATGGATGCTTGTATACTTGTTATAACAGTTGACCTATAGTCAACTGTATTCAACACGATTGCAGGTAATTAATTAAATGTTACGTTTTTTTGTGCACTTTGTTTACTCTTTCACGAATCAAAGACAACTGCATATTTAATTATCAACATGTGTCAGCTATGATATTTGTAGAAACAAAATATTCCCCTCATTGCTCTTTATTATTGAGCATATGATTGTTAAATTCTCTTGTCTAAGTCTTTAGATTCTTATCTCAATTTTTTCAATGGAGTTCATTGCTTCCAGGTATACATTTCTTATTCAGGCAAATGAACATATTAGAACAAAAGAAGTATGAAAGTGAAGAATACCGGGATTGAAGAAAATTAGTGAAGATTGGTTGACTTTTGTGCCACCGTTTGTTTTTTGTTAAAATTATTTATTGATATTAGTTAACTTTGAATGATGTATGTAATATTAGTAATTTATTAAATATTGTATGAAATGCATTATTTACCTTTATATGAATATTTTTTTGTGTCATGAAAATTATCAATGATAGGAAAATAAATAATTCTATAAATAATATATTTTTTTTAAACCCTAAAACCATGACACGCAATGCATGTCATAAAGAGATGACACAAAAATACGTGTCATAAGTGTGTCATAAAAAGATGACACACGAATACGTGCCATGAACTTTTCTTGACAAGGCCTTCCTTGACACGGATATACGTGTCATCTACCCCTTTAATGACATGCGATGCGCGTCATTAAAGGCCATTTTTCTAGTAGTGAGTATTGATGGAACACGTGATTTTGTTGTATGGATATCGGGTAGGGTTTTTGTGCTTGAAAACCAGGTAGCAACCGACCCTATTAATTAACCGGTCTAAACGGTTAATTAGTTGACCGTTAACCATAATGGGTTATTATATTAACCGGTTTTTGAATAACTGGTTAATCGGTTTGTGCATGTCTATGCATAATGTCATAAGATTCAAATCCTGCCATCTGAGTGACTGTTCTGTTAACTAGTTTTAGAATGGGCTACTTGCCTTTCTTGATGCTAGCTGTACTTCAAAATGGGCCAGCATTCCCTAATTAGCCCAGGAACCCAAAACAAGAAAAAGTAGACTTCAAATTTTCTTGTATAAAAGGTTCATTATGATATATGGCCACATTTGCTGGCATCCAATAAATCTATAGTTGCCTACCAATTGTTACTCTTTTGCCATTATGATAAAAGTAAGTTCATTTGGTAAGTTGGATTAATTATTAATTGTGAAATTAAATATCTGGAATTAGGGGTTAATGTTTCAGCAACGTTTTCTTGCCCCTGGGTTAGTATTCACATACGATTCTAGTGGTCTATGACGTAAGATTGTAATAGTTTGAATATTGTGTTTCACACTGTGCATTCTTGTAATGGGAAAATGATGATGAAAAATACCCTTCACCATTGATTTGAGGTTACATACATAGCTATCATTAACACCAGCTACTTGGTACAATGGTACCTCTACTATGCCTTTATTTCTACACCAAAAGAACTACTTGACCATTGAACCAAAACAAGTGTATGTCATATGCAAGATGTTGGAAATAAGTCACTAGGCACTAGCTGGAAAGAATATTAAAGATTCAACTTCATTGTTTGCAACTGAGGTGAACTTGGTAACATATCCACAAGGGGAAACTTATGGATTTGTTTTAACTGGCTTTTATATTATTTACGTCTTTCGCTTCTTTGGTTCTATGGTTGTTTCACCCTCAACGTTTTTAGGAAGGCGTCCACTAGAATTGTCTTGAGTGAGTGGCTTTCAACTTTCCTTATTAGTCTTACAACACCAATGCATCCTCTGTTCCCCACTTAAAAAGTAACACTCATTTTATTCTCCTCCTTTTTAATATGATAATGCACACATTTAATCTGTCTATATAACTACATTGGCTCCAAAAAATGAATTTTCACTCAGAAAGTTGGGATTTTAATCCATTTATTGCCTCACATTTTGGAGAAATCAGTAACGGCTGCAAATAGGCTATACATATGTCTAGATCATAAGTTGTGAAGAAACAGATGTTAGAGGATAACTCAATCTGGTCACGTTAATTAATGATAAATATATATCAAGTAGATAAACCAAAGATTTACTCCAATGTAGGATTTGTTTATAGTTTATTTAATTAGTTAAGAGTTAACGTTAAATATTGAGAGTCCATATGTGTAACCAGTTTTAATAAGAGAGAGAAGAGTCGATAGCTAGGTGTTAGCTCCAAATCATCGTGCTCGATCTTGGCTTGTTTCTAGTTTTTTTTTATCCAATTGATCTCTTCAAGTTCATCTGGATATGATTTAAAAAGGAAATTTGGAATTTTTACTATCACACTAACTTGAACAACTTGTACCCTTGGCCTACCTTCCTTTTTCTGTTTTTATTATGAATAGAACGGTCTCCATAAAGATTTCACCATGTTATGTGCACTATGTATATATGCACATTGCAGACTATGTACAATTGTTCAGGACTAATATAAGTATTCTCAAGTGTGATGTTCCATAGTGGTTGGAGAAGAAAACAAACCATCAATCCTTGGAAAATACAATGCATTTGATTGCACAAGTCATTATCCGTGTATGAAGAACATATAGTCCAGTAAGTGTGAACAATTATTCTCAAGAAAAAGCAATGCTTGCATCAAGTAGCACTTAAGCAGTAAGTAACAATAGTGACATGATCCTAACACATGATTCCTAGCTTGTAATAAGAGAATATTTTTACTTTTTAAGTTGTTGTTCCTTATCAAGATAAGAGAATTTTGGTGATCAATCTTATAACATGTTGCTTTCTTTCATTGGCGGAGGAAGAAGGGGTCGGTGCGTGTTGATCTCATGGACAGAATGTCACAGTGCATATGGGTATAAGCTATTGGATTTGGGTTTGTAAAGCTATTTATCTCAAGCAAGTCAACTGCTTTTATAGAATAATTTTTTCCAAATTTGTTTGGTATCTTAACCATACTGGTATATGTAGTATTCTAACTACATATTGTTAGTTTAGACTTTAGACACCTAGTGAAGGATTGGGAAGACTGTTTGCCAAATGAGGTATACACTTATAGTCTGGAAAAGAGTCAGGTATCAAAGTATAACCAGAAGAATATGCTATTTTGAATCTGGATCTCAAATCATTTGTGGTCAAATTATTAAGGGGATAATATAATTAATTATTCTCCTATTCATTGGCCTGTTGATGATCCAAAGAATCTTTACAAACTGGGACCATTATGCATCTTCTTAGCCTGAATGTATCCTGTTGATCATACAACAAGTTGATTGGAATTAAACAACAAATTCTAGACTTAAAAGGTTGCCATTTTGCAAGGAGTCAGTTTTGTTATGGCTCTAATTAAGGAACTTCAGTTAGTGTACCAAGGCAAGCTATAAAAAATTGTAGATCATTTTATTCTTGGCCTTATCATATGTGTGTATAACATAGTGTGTGTATATATATATATAATTTAAGGAGATTCATCAAGAACTTTAAAAAAATGAGGAACCATTTTCACATAGATTTTTTTTGAAGTTTTTGCATATTAAACACATCTAGAAGGCGTTTTAACAAAATAAAAAACTATTTTTTTAATTTATTTTTTTAATTGATTTTAATTATTATTTTTTATTATAATGACTTTTACACGTGTTTATATATAAAAATCAGAAAAAAGCCTTATGTAAAAGAAACAACTTATTCTTTATGTAAAAATGATTTTTTTTTACATGTAAAAATGACTTTTAATAAACTTTTTTGTATGTAAAATAAATGGTTTCTTAAATTACCTACATTTTTATGAATTTCCCATGAACGCACCCTTATTAATTTAAGTTTCCAACGACTTAATTGTGGCCAAAGATGTTCCCACTACAAGTTTCTTTTGCTAGGTCTCATATATTCTGGATGTTATTGGTTGGGTGTGGGAGAAGTGGGATGTTTAAACTGGTAATGGTGCACCACCTCATGACCTCACCAGCGATATATTGTTTTCTAGTATTATTATTATTATAAATTAATAATAAATAAATATTTATTATTTCAATTGGAAATCCCTGATTTAACCTTTAATCTCTGTGCCCCCACACGTGTAGACATGACTTAATCATACGTGGTTCTAGCCATCTCGATTGGAAGATGAATATTAATTAATTATATTTATATATATGTAGTGTACATGTTTTCAAGATCGACGGTACCTGAATTGTTTTACAGATATATATCCACTCCAAGTACGTGATTAAGTTGAAGACGTACTAATCATTTAATATACGAATCTGCTATGTCTGAAAGATTATGTTATTTTTTCACAAGTAGGAATTATTTACGTGCTTATTACAAATGCAATCTTGTCGATCTACTAATTCATCATCATCTTTAGCACAGCATGCCTTGCTTTGCACACCGCATACATACATTGTCTTGTTCTTTTAAACGTCTAAACTACGTATTTTATATATCATATATACATATATACGTACATATATCAAATCAAATTTGACGATGGATTAATACCACAACTAATGAAATCGTACACGGATTAATTGGTGATAAAAAAAAACCGATAATATATCCAAATTGATATTGAAGATTTTCTTAGCAAAATCTCATTTAATTATTGACAATATGACGATTGTGAGACCTGATATCAAAGACCCTTGTCAACATGAATAAACTTTCAATGGAGTTGGAGCATCAAAGCCGTCAAGGTGAGTACTGAGGTGTGGAAGCTTCATATTATAATTGCGAGAAAATATGGTCAATAGGTAACCTATGATCTTGGCAACATGACGTTCAGGAAATACAGTGAACGAAGCAGGACCTGTATATCTTCACATGCGAGGAAAACAAATAGTTATCATGCTTATCCGCCATCATTAGCCAAGAGAAGAGAAAATGAAAGTGACACAGTCACACCTCTGTCAAAACCACACATGCATGTTTTTAAGACGTTAGCCAAATCTAACTTGTTCCGTCTACAAGAGATATCAGGTTCATAATTAAGAAATGTCATGCCTCAGATATAACCAACATGTTTTTTGTTAAATGTTAACGGATGAAAGAAGAACCCAATAGCTAAGCGCATTCTAATGCAGGAGGGGTAACATCTTGGAAGTCTTCACCGGAGAAACCAAAAATAAATTCTTGAGAATCTTTGGGAGAAATGTAGAGAATATTGTTGGTAAGAGAGGCCAAATGTTATCATGATAAGTGACAAAGAACTTAATTAACGAATTAAATCATACACAAATCAATGGTAGGGTGGTACTAGCCTACTAGGCATGTGACAAAGCGTCTCAATTTGATTCTGAAGATTTATTGAATTTTCATTTAACAGTAGAATCGTATTAATTTCTTAATTGTTGAAATTAATTTTCTAGCTTTTAAATTAATGACAATATGTAGAATGCACCATATAAAAAGAGTCCCATATAATAGCTTTACAAATTGAAAAATATATAAGTTTTCTTTTAAATAGTATTTCTCTCTTGTTTACTATTTTCGCCCATGTAAAAACTGATAGGCAACGGATTGAAATTTTGCCATGTGTCAAAATTAATAGAAATGAGAAGAAACGTTATTTATAACTTTGGTCAAGTTTCTCATTTTTAGTATTGTAAATGCTAATACTTTTTCATGCGTTATTCTTATTTTTTTTATGAACTTACACCATAAAATAGATAATTTTTTATCTTTGATTTGAGCAAGTTGTATTGTTATACTAAATGCAAAAGAAATTAAAGTGTGTTGGAACTGATTTTTACACGTTTGAACATGTATGTAATCATATCGGTTATATGTAATTTGTGATTACATATATGTAATTTGTGAACATAATCAGACCACAAACTAGTTATTACATATATGTAATTTGTTTTCCATTAAGTATTTTCTATGAGTAAATATACATAAAACTCACATAATTTTCGAAAACTAGATAGGCCATTAAAAAAATTAAGATACCTTAATTCGTGAGCATGATAATGAACGAAAAGATCAACTGTGAGCACTTGTTATTTATTATTAGTTCTTCACTGCATGGGTTAATTTTGTGCAAACGATTGGAATCATTGCTCTTGATCAATAATAGTTATATACTAGTTATTCCTTTTTTCCTCCTAAAATCAATAATAGTTATACTATGGTTAATTGGGCTAAAATTGACCACCAAATTTCTTAAAATTTGATTATTGTTTTATTTAAAATTAAATATAACTATTTAAATGAATCTTTTCATAAAATAAATAATTCATGGATTAATAACTTAAAAAAAACTTGTTATGGATCTAATTATTTATGTCAAGTCAAGTCAACTAAACACCAAAGGGCTTGTAGCCCGATGATACCATATAGGTTGGGTACACACATGTTGCAAGTTAAATTTAGAAGTGGCTCACTTTGAAGGTATTTATGTTTCCAATCTAATCTATCTAACTATACTAATAAAATAAAATAATGAGGATGATGTGGCAATTCTACATTCATTCTAAACCTAATCTATCTTCTCATTCATCCTACCTATCCATGGGTTATGAAGCAAAACCATATTGACAAATGGGTTATAATTTCCTTTCTAATTCTCTAATTTATCATTCTATTCATCTCAACTATCCATTGGTCATGGGCCAAAATAATTTTGGCAAATGGGTTAAAATTTCATTTCTAATTCTTTAATTTCTCGTCTTAATTATCCTACATATCCATGGGTCATGAGACAAAACAATTTCGAGAAATGAGTTATAATTTCTCTTTTAATTCTCTAATCTCTCATCTCATTTATCATAGTTATCCATGGGTAATTTGTCAAAACAATTTTTGCAAATGTTGTATATAAAAAATTCAAATTTGTAAATTTGAGATTTTAGACTTCTTATTGTTTATACTATATATTTTATCTTCTTTTTACCTATAATTCTGTCCATTTTTTTTAAATAGTGGATCTTTTTATTTTTATTATTTGACAAATCCCGTGTAATACACAGATTCAAAAACTAGTTAAAAAATACACAAAAACAAAATCCCTTGTTCCTAAATGGTTGTATGGGCCTAATTAGTAATAAGTTAAATGAGAGTTCATTGATTGTTATACAACCTCTCAATGTTTATGCCATTATCAGTGTTGAGTCTTAAATAATTACCTAATAATTTGTGACACTAAGATTCGGAAAAAAAAAGGACATTAATGGTTATAAATGAAATGCTAAAGTATGAAGTGAATTAAAATCTTGTCTGTTAAGTAGGTATATGATGGATGACCCGGATGTCCCGGGTTCGAATCCTGATTCTGACCGGATTTTACCAGAGCATTAAAACTTGTCGTGCCTTCGGGCGGGGTGAGTCAATTGGGTTTTACCGGGAACGCCAAGCCAAACTCGGATGCCAACGTGGATCCCGATCATGTCAACATAGTTGGCCTAAGTGGGGTGGCGGGGCGCGACGTGTTTGCGTAGTGAGATAGCTTAACTGTGAAAGTCATCATATATCGTTCGAAAAAAGAAAGTAGGTATACATTGGAGTTTAATATTTATAGGAATAAAATCAGCCTCAATTTTGTAAACCATATATAGTTGCTAAAGTAATCAAATAAATACTAAGTTATGTAAAGAATCGTCTAAGTAAAATACGAGGATGAATTTCATTATTGAGATGTTCATGCAGCACTAGTGAGTTGATACAAAAGATATAGCATCCCAAATCCCACTACATTTAATATTTATAAAAGATTCTCTCTCACAAACTTCAAACTATGTTTAATGTTTTCTTTCTGTTTAGGATACATAATGTCTGTCAAGACACCGAAAGGGTAACTGACTGCAGGCAGAACACAAGCACCCCCTTCTCATTAACTATATATAAACTTATTTTGTCTCGGAGTTTTGTGATGTGTATTACCACAAACAAGGTTTTGAATAAAAATATTATCCGATTGTAAAATAACCTTTATGCATTAATTATAGCAAACTTAATCATCTATCAAAGCAAGAAAGTAAACAATATATATACTTTCATGGGTTAAAATCTTTATTCCTAATGAACTCATATGTAAGCTTATTATTAATCATGTACCATAACTAAATTGCAGATCAAGTCATTGATTTAATGGACCAAGACAAATTGGATTTGTATCGGTTATATAATCCGTCACAAAGGACCAAAAGGTCATAAACACGTTGCAATACAAACAGTCGCAAACCGATCATAAACCGGTCATAACTTGTTTTGCGACGGGTTGCAAATTGAGTGAATGAATAAAACTGTCACTACATTCCGCAAAACAGGATTACCGACAAAAGACTTTGGCACCGCATTAGAGTCTCTCCAAATTTTAGACATTTCTTTTATTTTTACTTTTTTTATCTGAATTTCCTTCTTGAAGAAACACGGATCCGATCTCCGGGTATGGGTCCTGGATCCAATGAGTCCACAGGGTAAAATACGATAACTACTAACACAGTATAGCACAACTTCCCGAAGTCCAATGATCGGAACCTGCAAAACAGACACCGTGAGTCTCGTTACAGGAAGGTGACGTGAGGTCGAAGACTCACTCAAAAATAAACCGATTACAACTATTAGATAGCGATAAGCGGGTATCGAACACAGGGAGTTTGTGGAATTGTGTTACCAAGTAGTTACGTAATTTATCTAAATTAAACTAAATGCAAAAAGTAAATTCAAAGTTTTTGTTGTTTGGTTTTGATTAACAAAAATAGCTAAAACAATTAAACGAGTTTTAATCAATATGCGAAAATATGCCTTCCCTCGGTTTCAGGTTTCCATAAATGTTACGGTTAATGTTTAACTGAGATGAACAATAGATAAAGTTCGTATTTATGTAAACGATTGCGGTAATTGAAGATCAAGTACTTGGATTATAAAACGCAAGGTAATCACTCAAAAACCAATTAGTTTATCTAACCCTAAATCCCTCCCGATAAATCTCGATTACTTAAAGAACCAAGAACTGACGGTTCAGAACAAAAAATCGATAAACTAATAAGCTATCAATCAATACATCAACACCATAATAATTTAATCAATATGATCAAACTAAAATCTCAGAAATTTCATAAACAATCAACCAAACAAACATAGCAAACCTTACAATCCGAAGGAAAACACGAAAGAGTTTAGCCGAGCATGATTCGGTTTATCATTCCTTCAATTACAATTGTCATACGAATTAAAAACAAGCGTCTAACGATTACCGCACTCACAATTGATCAATTATCTCCAAAAATCACCCTTGGGTCGTCTCTAGATGATAAGTTCTTGATAAAGATCCAAAAGCCGTCCATAAGAAACAATTAAAAACGGCAGTTACAATTTGCAGCACGCGTCCACCGTAAGCTACGGTGGCCACCGTAGCTTATGGTGGCTTTAAAAAGCCTACGGTGTCAACAAACTGCCTTACGGCAGCTAATATTCTTCAACTTCACCATAGCTTACGGTGGGTACCGTAAGCTACGGTGGTCTTCACCACAAATTTCTTGTTTTCGTCATAACTTTCTCGTTCTAAGTCCGTTTTCATCACTGTTTTC
Organism: Bidens hawaiensis; assembly: GCF_021521415.1. Lineage (NCBI taxonomy): Eukaryota > Viridiplantae > Streptophyta > Magnoliopsida > Asterales > Asteraceae > Bidens > Bidens hawaiensis. Next base: position 48,274 of record NW_027491169.1, read on the forward strand.
GCCCACGTCCTCGTAATTCTATCATCTAGCTTTTCATACCTGCCATTAAACGAGTAAACGTAGTTATCCAATTCAACAAAATAAACCAATTAAACACATGAATATTAACGGACTTAAACCACTTAAGGGTTGTCCCATGGACCACCCATCAGAAGAACAAGAGGGGGGGGGGTCTTCATGTAACCACCCTCCGGTGTGAGAATCAGTATCGTTCGTAAAGGAGAAGTACTGAAGTATATAGACTAAGTATAGTCAGAGTATAAGTAAGTCAAAGTGAATGTGAATGAATACCTCATGCAGGTTGACAAGATATTTATAGCCGAAGGATGCAGGAAGGTGATTGGGCCAGCTGTCATCTTCTAGAAGATCTTGATAACTGTCTGGACGCATGTCCCTTTGTGATAGGTTGAGCTATATGTCCCATGTACATGGGCATAACAACCAGGACACGCGTCGCCTTATGATAGGTTGGACCATACCCTGGCCATGTGCACAGTTATAACAACCTGGCCATGTGTCCTTTGCTCATTGGCTGGCGAGTCACGTATTCTTCAAGTAACAATCGTGGATACTCTTCTAGAGGGTAGTTAGTTCATGACAGCGGTCCAGTTGGCATTGCCTTCCAGTCATTTTGGTGGACAAATGTCCTATCTTACGGATGACTTCTGAGGGTGCCTGGATGCTTCCGCGTACGGTGCGAGGACGTTCTTCCTCTACCGTGTTATGCGGGTGATCCGTATGTCCCACGAGTGTTATATGAGGGGTTCCTCTATAACCCGCTAGTAGTACTTAAGGGTATTTGGATCTTTTTTGTACCCTACCTCTATACTTCTCCATCTCCAAAGCATAAAGATTTTATGTAGTAAATCTCTATATTAATAGTTCCCTATTCACATCTCTTGATCTCCAAAGTATAAGAGTCTATCTCAAGCATATCGGTTTGTACCTCAAGCATTGAAAAATAATAATACACACATAATTTAGAAATTGAGATGGAGAATGCGATGTGAGTGGTTTAAAAAAAATTGTGATAAATTTTTAAAAGGAATGAGTTTTTGAGATGGCGATGAAGATTTCAATGGAAATTTTTATAACGCTAAGAAATAACATTTTTATGTGCAAATTTTTTCATACACAAACGTAAAGGATGCTTTATATGATTTTGTCTAATAATTGTTAGTAGCTATAAATCGATCATTTAAGTTTTTTAATGAAAAAACGGTTACACACACCCCGTCTACTTGTAAACTATTTCAAGAGAAAATCTACTCTCATGTCATGTTTTGAACCCTAATCTTCACTCTTAAAGACAAAAATCTTTACCACTCAGCGAGTCGGAATGCCTACAGAGGATTTAAGATAGTGCTTAGAATAGCTAATGATGTTTTAGTTCAAAGTCACTGCCACTGACGTTGGGTCTTTGTCAACCGGGCCCCTTTGAATTTTAATTAACTTGAAGTTAATAAAACCATTAATCATATATCAATTGAAGGCCTCAAAGGCATCTGCTGTATCTAGTCTAAAGCACACCTTGAGTTGCAAGAATTAAGTTAGGACGGCCCGATAGTGTTGTATGGTAAGGCTAGGCCTTGAATTAAGCCTTTGAAAAGAATAGGGTCCTCATATCTCAATAAAACTTATATATATATATATATATATGGATTAGATCCGATACAAATAAAATTAACCTACTAAGTATATAAATAACTAGTGTGATTACAGTTTAAACTAAAGTAATTATGTTATTGAGAATAAAAAGTGTAATAATAAAAACTCTAGTTATTTGTATTTGATCCATACACTAAATTTATATAATTAAAAAGTTGTAAAGTATAAACTTGTGTAAAAAGACTTTGCAAATGATGTGCTTGCTACTCCGGACCTATCATGAGGGATGGATTGCATGTGGTTGATTATTTCTAATCATCAAGCTAGCGTTATGAATTTGGTTACAAAAGTTTTTGTGAAAGAGTTCCTTTTTTACTTTTGCTTTCTTTATCAATTTGTTCTCCTAGAATTTTATTGCGTGTAAGGAACATACGCCTTTTCAAGCGTTGCAGTGGCTTCATAACGTCTTGTGGCTTTACAATTCATTTGATGGTAATTCATGTGTCTCATGTGTCATAAATATTTGAAGTTTCGAATAACTTCAAACCTATATCATTCTAAATCTTAAAGAAATTAACGAGTAGAATTAAGAACAAGAAGATCACAAACATATATTAATCTTAGATTACAGCATTTGTTTCAAAGCATTCGACGTTTGCTCATTCGATTCTATCTTGTTTTCATAATTTTTGTATTTATGTGGAAAACTAAATATTTTGAAACATTGAACCATGCATTTTTTTCAAGTATTTCTAAACCATCCCACACACTTTTTGCAAACCAATAGAATTAGACCTCCACATTTTCTCCCTTATAAAGAAGTTTAGATGACTTTTGATACTTTATCGTTGATACTTGTTTAATAATGCAAACCAATAGAATTAGAACTCCACATTTTCTCCCTTATTAAACGAGTTTGATGTTCTAGGCTTTATCACAATTAGGCCACACAACTTTTTTTTAGGATTGCAATCGATTTGGTCACCAACTACTAAGAAGGTACAAGTTTATTTTACACTAATCTGTGTGTCATTTGGCTAAAATGTGTGGAATATGATAGCTTAGATATTTGTGTCAAAGAACGGTAAAGCCAATTGAACGACCAACTTTGAGGGGGGTCACCCCTATACGTTATTAGGGATCAATTAGTGTCGCACATCATCGGAAAAAAAAAGTAGGTAAGCATTTTTTTGTGGAGCTTAATTATTGAGAAAATCCATTAGTGTACGTACATCGTATCTTGCCAAGTGATCCATCAAAGTACAGAGTACGTTACTCCGAATGTGAATAAAATATCGATGTTGCTTTCTTATTTTACTTTTATATGATCAGTTAGTGTGTGCTGCCACTCTAAAACTTAGGATACTTGAATATAACACGGGTAATTAATTGAAGTGTTCAATTTATAGTTAGTATGCAATTGGGAATTCCATTAACTAATCAATTCATTTCTTCTTTTGCTTTGTTTTTGGTAAATATTATAGGAGTAAAAGAAAATGAAAAGTGAATAATAATAATAATAATAATAATGGAACACATCTAGCATAAGGTAGTGAAATCAAAATGAACTTAAGGAGGCTCCATTAATCTCCATATGTAGTAATTATATAAATTTATCTAAAATATATAAAGTGAGGTGAAGAGGAAAAGGAAG
>NW_027491170.1:0-170000 GCF_021521415.1 Bidens hawaiensis
GCGGTCGGGGCTGTTTTGGGTCAACGGGTTGACAAGAAACCTGTTGCCATATACTATGCGAGTAAAAATCTCTCGGATGCACAATTGAATTACACAACAACCGAAAAAGAGTTACTGGCAGTAGTATATGCTCTAGATAAATTCAGGTCATATATTTAGGGAAGTAAAGTAATCATTTATTCTAACCACTCTGCAGTAAGGTACCTCATGGATAAGAAGGACGCAAAACCGAGGCTCATCAGATGGGTATTGTTGCTGCAGGAATTTGAACTAGAGATTCGGGACAAGAAAGGAATTGAAAATGTTGTTGCAGATCACTTGTCCCGAATTATGTTGGAAGATGGGAACACAGACGGGCCCATTAACGAGTCCTTCCTAAACGAGCACATCTTGGCAGTCTCACAAAATCCCGGGTTTATTCATATTGTTAATTTTAAAGTTTCAGGTGACCTACCGGAGCATTGGCCAAGGAGAAAGAAGAAACAATTGATATCCCAAGCTAAACAGTACATTTGGGATGATCCAGACTTGTTCAAGATTGGTGCAGGTCAGATGATCAAACGATGCATACCTGAGGAGGAGGTCAGATCGGTGTTGGAACACGCACATTCGTCTGCGTGTGGTGGTCATTTTAGTGGCCAGAAAACCGATCAAAAAGTTTTAACGAGTGGTTTCTTTTGGCCATCATTGTTTAAGGATGCTCACGAGTTTGCGACACACTGTTTAAAGTGTCAACAACTCGGGAGCATTTCTAAGAGGAAAGAGATTCCCTTGAACCCGATCCTAGTTGTTGACATTTTTGATGTTTTGGGGGATCGATTTCATGGGCCCGTTTCTGAATTCACACGATAATTTGTACATCCTAGTGGCCGTTGACTATGTGTCTAAATGGGTTGAGGCAATAGCCACTAGGACAAATGAACACATAGTCATTTGCAATTTCATTCAAAGTAACATATTTTCTAGATTTGGAGTCCCCCGAACCATCTTAAGTGATGGGGGATCTAATTTTAAGAATTTTAAATTCGGGAAATTACTTAAACAATATGGTGTTGATCATAGGATAGCAACTCCTTACTATCCACAAACGAGTGGACAAGTTGAGGTTTCCAATAGGCAAATAAAACATATTTTGTAGAAAACCGTTCGGGCGGACCAAAAGGATTGGTCAATCAAGTTGACCGATGCTCTATGGCCTACCGAACCGCTTATAAAACGCCAATTGGAACCACTCCTTATAGAATTGTGTACGGAAAGGATTGCCATTTACCGGTTGAAATTGCACAAAGAGCGTTTAGGGCTACTAAACAGGTTAAGATGGATTATGATGATGCAGGTAAGGAGAGAAAATTGACTTTGTGTGAGATCGAGGAGTTGAGAGACGAGGCATACGATTGCGCGTCCGCTTACAAAGCAAATATGAAGAAAGTTCACGATACTAACATCCGGTTGAAGAATTTTAAAGTTGGTCAACGAGTGTGGTTGTACAACCCAAGGATGAAGCTCTTCCCGGGTAAGTTGAAAAGTAAGTGGACGGGCCGTATTCGATTATAAGAGTCGGGAATCATGGTCAGTACGAGGTTGAAGACTTTGATGATCATTTGAGGCAAGTGGTAAATGGCTATAGACTGAAGCCATATTTAGAGATGAAAGAAATACACAAGATGAATGAGGAATCGGTGAATTTCATTGTGACTTCACCGATTTATGAAGATAATTGAGTTCGAGGCAATGTCGAGCTGTAGACTTTAAATTCAGCGCTTACGGGAGGCAACCCGGGGTTTGTAAGTGTCTGTCCAGTTTGTTTTCATTTTGTTGTGTCTTGTACTTAGTGTCGTCTCGAATTTTGTGCAGCAAACGCCAAGTGTGGGGAAGCTCATTGAAGAGTTGGAAGTTTGAGAAGTTCAGTAAGCGTTGGTCAAATTACACGTCTTTCCAGGTACGTAAAGGTATTTTGAGTTTGGAACGTGTTCAGGGTGATGCCGGGATGCCGAAAAGTGCGTTTTTGTAAAATTTTGTTTCTTTTAATAGAGCCCCGCGATGGGCTTGTTATTACCTCCATTGTGTATCGCAACGGAGGTCGGGCATCCCAGAATTGATGATGTCATCGCGATATGCAATGTCGTCACCAACACCCATCGCGTATCGCGATGGGTCAAAACCTTAATTGAATTACAACTCGCCACCCAGTTGACCCATCGAGTATCGCGATGGGTCGTGGTTGACCCGTTTCATCCTTTATATTAAATGTCTCTTCTTCTTCTTCTTCTTCTTCTTCTTCTTCTCTTTTCTTTTCTTCTTCCCGTCTTAATCTTATCGTTTTCTTCTCCGACCACCGGCGGCCGCCATCAGTACCACTCCACCACCGTCGCTCATCCGCGTCACCTACCTCTACCATCCCGTCACACTCCTCTTTCAACCACCACCATACATCGCCGTCACCACTTAACATTCCGTCACCTCATCGCCATTCACCACTCACCGCCGTCCATCTAGGTCCTTCCCAACCACCGTAACCCACCACCACTGCCACCCTCTCACCGCCATCTCTTCCGCCGCCGCAACCACCCACATCATTATCACTACTGCCACAAACCTCCACTGTCCACTCGCACACCCGTTACGTCACCACCGGCCACCGCTGTCGGTATTCTCATCTTCACTCATATTTCCTTCTTTTCGACATTGAGGTATTAATTTCAGCTTTATTATAATTTTCTTGTCGGGGTTGATTTGTTGATTGGTTAGTTTGATAATCGAAAGTTTGCGTGTAAGTATAGTCGGGTTCGCGTGTTTGAAGGGATGTCGGGTTAGTTGAAGTTGTTAATTCATATTGGGTCGGTTTGGTTTGATTGTGGGTAGTTGAATAGTTAGTTTTGCCGGGTTTGTTGGGTGGTTGAATAATGAGTCATTGAGTGGTGGTTTTGTTATAACTAATTAATGTGACGTGTCGGGTAAGTTCAAAAGTATAAAATCATTATTTTATTATTAATTTAATGATAGTGAAGGTGCGGAATTAAAAAGAATATTTTTGAAATTAATTTGAGAATACATTTAATCCTAAATCCGAAGCGTCGCATAAGTTTATTTTAACCGACGTGTTGATTGTTTTGTTTGCACTTTAATCGAGTCAGTCTGTTTGTTCGTCTGGTTTGTTCGAGTCAGTTGGCTTGTTGTGTTTTGTTTCATTTGTTGTGTCAGATTATCAATAGCGTCCGTTTGTACTTAGTCGAATCGTGTCGATTGTGCGTTTGTTAATCGAGTCACAGGGAGCTTTTGATAGTTTGAAAGTAGTTGGTTTTGAATTGAAAATTGATTATACCGTTTTTCACGATAATCCGGTTTTGAGAAATAAGCAAAGGGTGTCCCCGAATTTTTCGTCTTCGTTTATTTTTATTCTTATTTATTTATATTATTTTAATATTATTTTATTAGGTGGGACGACCGCGACTGAAATGCTATACGGTCGTCGCCACGTTGATCGTTGACATATCTAACTTACATGTTGATTTTGCATATATGTCTGACGCTTAGAAGTCTTCTCTTGCGCCACTGGGCGCAAGAGACAGAGGACTGTGCCCCACACCATACGGTACGATGGTGAGGAGGTGCCGATTACCCCTGGCATCGATCCAGCGGATATCATGGCCGATGCACGCCGTACGCAGCACCAGGTGCTTAGGCTCCTCATCATGACCGAGAAGTACACACGGTTTACTTGCATTCGAGGTATGCAGCTATTAGGTATGAGGACGTTCGATTAGGGTTGGTACTTTGGAGGCGGAGACCAGGCTTCAGGGATTGATGACGGATCGGTGGTTGGCAGTACTCGAGTGTGACTCGAGATCATATGTCGAGCTCACACGCGAGTTTTACTCGACATTCTCATTCACGGCCACCGATTTCGACGAGCCACATGCCGTGTCATTCTCACTTGGACGACACGTGTATGAGATGTCGGTCCCTGATTTTGCTGTGGCGACTAGCTTCTACACGCGGGAGTATGTTTAGACTCCCGCGTTCTTAGAGAGATTTCGCGATTACACGACGCATCAATAGCGGGATCGACAGTTTTGGCTCACTGAGCCTCAGTTGGCTCAGTTTTGGGGCAGATCGCGGGCGGGGCCCACTCGATACTTACACCGCATAGTTCCTTTCACTATCGTTGGTCGTCATTCGGGCCGCGATAAGTGTAGCAACTTAGATCTGTTGTGCCTCATGTCTATCATCAATGGCAGGGAGGCCAACATCGCAATGCTACTCCTTACATCTTTTGCCAGAGGCCGGACCTTACAGGGTGCGATGCCCCAGTTAGCATTGGGGTCATATATCACCAGGATTGCAGAGCCAGGGTGTATTTGATAGATATCCGGTCGAGTACTTCACCCGAGCCCGGCTACAGAGCCGTTTGGGTTGGCGGATGCTCGGAGGGTCGGGATCTATGACTATGACGATCCACCAAGTCTCATCCCGGTCCGACAGGTACCACAGGTACCGCCACCAGAGGGTAGTGCAGCTGATATGGCTATGCAGAGGGGGATTCCTACTCATCGTCATTCGGATCCCACGCATTGAGTGCCCTCAGCAGCAACATCCACTGAGAGAGGCATCATCATCATCATCACAGCAGTAGCCACAACGGCCAGTGACATTGGCTATGATTTATCAGCAGTAGTTGGTGATGCAGATGGAGCAAATGGCACAGCGAGCCCGTTATGATGATTATTTTCGATTATTATTTACTGCCTTGCAGGTACCGCTCCCAGCCTCGTTGATTATCACATAGTAGCAGCCTGTGGACCCGTGGGATGATGCAGATGACGATCCGCCCGCACATATACAACCGTTTAAACCTTACTATAATATATATATATATATATATATATATATATATATATATATATATATATATATATATTCATATATACTTACTAGATATTCAGATGATGTCTTTGTATTTTCTTCAAGTTTATACTCGTTAGTTAATTTGTCTCTTGTTGCTTTGCTCGCGATCCACATTTTGGACGCTTGTCTTGAATATTTTGAAGACATGTATACTTTGGTAAAAGTTGAAACCATATACGTCCAAATTTGCAAACCCATGGCGCCCTAAGCAATTATGATTTATGTTCGCGTTCGCACTTGCCATTGCCTTTCCACTTTTTTTCTTCACATAAATAAACAAATAGTTATTATTAGTTATAGATATATAACATAATAATAATAATAGTAATAATAATAATAATTATAATTATACTAATAATTAATTCACATGTACCAAAAATTCTTGGCTAGTTCTTTCGATAACGAAGTCTTCCCAATGTTCTTTTTCGAGATTTGGGTACACGTCGAAAGGTTTTAGTTGCTTCTTTACATAGTGTGTTGTAAGATAACTTCGCCAATTATGTATAATCTTTTCTTGTTTTTTTAAGCATCATATGTTTAGGAGCATCACTTTTAATATTCCATGTTGTCTAAATATTTATAAAACAAAAAACTGTACATAATATAATTCATGTTTCTAATAAATTATAAAAAATAATATAATATATAATACCTTGATATCCATCCATAACTCTTCCCATTTATGATTTTCAATTTTATCGCACAGAATATGGTAAGGAAAGTCGGCCTTTAATTTCACTCCGAACCATGTAGTGAAATCGTTTGTGTTCTTCCCTACTGCTTGCATATCATTATTTAATTCAGTTGTGTAATCACAGTCCTTCTTTGAAAAGGTAGCACACTTACGTTTCCTACGTTGCGTCATTTTACCCACTAAACAGCAATTCAAAAACAAATTAAGAAACAAATAGGACATGCTTACACACAAAACTAGCTAGAATATTAAACTAAACACTTAAAAAGAGGAAATTAATATACTTACAAATACCGGTTTCAAGGGTTCACCGATTCATAAATTAACAGGTACTGGTTTCTACATATGCACTAAAATCATACATGGGGCACATAATGGCTCTTGAGTAAATCTCAAGAACATAATATAATCTGACATCAAGGGTCCACAACAAATCTAAATCACCCAAACATAAAGGAGAAACCATAACCTTTCAAAGCTCAAAATTGACCAATTTTTTCACTATAAGCTCCTACACAATTCCACAACAAACAACATGGAATTTCTTTCAAAATTAACGGACAATGAAGAAGAAGGGTTCTTACCATTGCCGTAACGATAGAGGATGAAAATTATGGGCTTCTTTAAATTTTGCGCAAAATTAGAATGTAACTGTACATGTTTTGCGATGGTGAGTAAGGACTTTTTAATTTTGGTCATGTGCGTGCATGGGAGGATGAAAATTGTGGCGGGTTTAGGCTTGATTTGGGTGGTTACTGATTAAATTTGGGGGTTCAAAGAAGAAAGGGATGGAGTGGAATTAGAAGATATAAAGTGTGTTTTAGATAGTTCTAGTCTTCTAGAGTTTATATGGCAGTGGCGGATGTGCGAACCCCCCCTCAAGTTTTTAGTTTTATTTAATTTTTTTTGGTCTTTTTGTAATTTGAGTTTTTATCTATTTTTCTTTTTCCTTTATGTATATACATATATATATATTGAGTAAATGAGACCCGGTGTCATAAGATCATTTTAAAGTTCGGTATCGGTACGGTACCGAGGGTAAAAAGTCGGGAAATACCGGTACCGTACCGATCCCGGAACTTAAAACTTTAGTATTGATATGGTATCGACGGTACCAAATTGGTACATAAATCAGTACCGGTACCGTCCCGGTACCAATCGGTACCGGTACCAATTTTTCTCATCCCTAGTCTTTGTTGGTTAGGTTTGTTGGGGTACCCGCACTAAGTCCACACCAATAATATTAGTAGCGGAACTCGTATAACTTATATACATAAAAAAAACATCTAAAACGGTTTTTATTCAATCAGTAAAACGTGGGTATTGCAACGACGACTCTACATGAAATCTACTGGTAGCGGATATATTCAAAATGGTTCTTGGAATAAACCCAAATAATAAACTTGCCAAACCAAAGTATTTAAAATAAATAAACAAATAAAATAAAAAAAATAAAAAAAATAATGAGCTAAAAATATTTCTCAATTCGATCCTGTTTACTTGAGCCACGTATTCTTGAAGTGCACCTTTATTTCAAAATCCTACAATTATTTAAAAATCTAAGTTACCGACAATAATTTAAAAGATAATATAGAAATGCTAACGGTTCAATACCAAAAGAATGATATACATTACAAACCTTGATCATCTAGTTTGACAGTGGATCAACATATATCCCATCGTTGTGATTAGATCGTAAGTATGTAGCGCCGTCAGTTGGATTATCTAACGGTTCAACACCAACTGAAAATGGTGGTAGGTCGTCAAAATGGTCGTATTCTTCCTCGTCGACAACATTATCAACACCAAGGATACGCCGTTTACCTTGCAATACAATGTGGTATCTTGGTTTACTCGGGTCATTTACAAAGAACACTTGTGAGCAATGTGAAGCAAGAATAAACGGTTCAGATGCATATCCATTTGTTGTAAGGTTAACAAGTGTAAAACCATATTTGTCAACTTGAACACCTGTTTTGTTATTCACCCACTTACATTTGAACATAGGAATTGTGAAAATTCATTAATTCAGCTCCCATATTTCTTGGATGACACCATAATAAGAGTCTTTGGCGATTTCTAACCTTGTATCACGATTTGTTCTGTCGAATCTGGTCGTTGTTGCTATTACTGTAACTCCACTATTTTGCATTGTGCTTTTCTCATCTTGGTCTTCTGTGTAAAATGTATACCCATTAATGTCATACCCTTGGTAAGATTTTACTCTAAATTCCGGACCTTGCCCCAATGATTTCACAATTGTATCAACGAGTGACCTTATTTTTCATCCATGAAGAAAACTCTTTGTTATGCTGAATTTCATGCCACATTTTGTTCTTATTCGGATATGTTGATTGTAATAACTTTAAGTGTTCATCAACATACGGAGCAAGAGAAGTCATGTGTTTCAGAACATAAAAATGTGCAAGTTCTAAATTCTCCTTAGCTGGGTTGAGCCATTTCATACCAACACCTCCTTCCCCTTGAAGTTTACCACAGTGACGAGATTGTGGCAAACCAATATTTTTAACGCCTTCCAAATAACTTGTACAGAACTCAATCACCTCATCGGAAGCATATCCAGTAACAATACTACCCTTAGGCCGATTACGATTTCTTACTTAGGATTTTAAGAAACCCATGTATCTTTCAAAAGGGTACATGTAACGCAAAAATACAGGACCACAAGCCTTGATTTCTCCAACAATTTGAATCACGAGATCAACCATCACATAAAAAAAGGACGGTGGGAAGTACTTCTCTAGTTCACAAAGTGTGATGATAATTTCATTTTGCCATGCATCCAATTCTTCGGGGTCAATACATTTTGAGTGAATCATGTTCAAAAACCAACAAAGTTTTGTGATGGTATGTCGTGTGCTCTCTGGTAGCAATCCACGGATTGCAATAGGAATCATATGTGTCATCAAAACATGACAATCATGAGACTTCATACCAAGTAGTTTATTTTCATGGACACCAACCTTTTAATGTTTGCAGAATAGCATGATGGAACCTTAATATCATGTAAACATTTACAAAACTTTGTTTTCTCTGACATTGTATAAAACGCGGGGGGTAGATAAACGCGAGTACCGGTATCAACAGGGGCAAGCTCTTTACGTATTCCCATTTCTTTCATGTCTTTACGAGCATAGATACCATCTTTTGTTTTTCAGGAATGTTTAACAATAACCCGAGCAAGCTATAACATACATTTTTTTCGATATGCATAACATCTAGGCAATGTCTAACCTCTAAATCTCTCCAGTATGGCAAGTCCCAAAAGAGTGAGCTTTTTTCCCAAATGGATCCTTTCTTAGAGCTAGTTCGTTTTTGTTTTCCCAAAACAATATTTAGATTTTTAACTCTTGAAAAAGCATCAAGGGTCTTCTTCCGGTCTCGGTCTTTCCATTAAAGTCCGTCATGTTCTTTCGATAACCGTGACCAGTTGGAAGGAATCTTCGGTGTCCCATGTATACTGTTTTATTACAATTTTTTAACCACACTGAACTTGTCTCATCTTCACAAACAGGGCAAGCTTTCTTACCTTTCGTATTTATGGTGCAGAATATCATGGCATGCAATTCAAAAATATTCCTTCTTATAAGCATCATACACATTTACACCAGAACTCCATAGAGTTTTAGGTCAGCAATCAAAGGGGACAAATAAACGTCAATGTTGTTACAAGGTTGTTCCGGACCCTGATTCAACAACGAAATCATTATGTATTTTCGTTTCATGCATAACCACGGTGGAAGATTGTAGATGCAAAGAAAAACCAGCCACGTACTATGCTGACTACGAAATTGTCCGAAGGGATTGATTCCTTCCGAACTAAGCCCAAATCTTATGTTTCTAACTTCATTACCAAAATTTGGGTATTTTCTATTAATATTTTTCCATTGAGGTGAATCTGCCACATGTCTTAATTTTCCGTCACGTAATAATTTTGCGTCTCATTTGAATGCCAACGTAATAATTTTGCGTCTTTCTCATTTGAAAATAATCGTTTTAGTCTCGGTATAATGGGAAAATACCACAATAATTTGCCGGTGGTCCATTTTTCTTCACATCATTTTCATATTTACCAGTTTTATTTTCCCTCTTATACCTTGATGCACCACAGTAAACACATTCATGATTGTTCGCATACTCATTTCTATACAACATGCAATCATTCGGACATGCATGTATTCTTTCAACTTCCAATCCAATTGGATTCATCATTTTTTTTGCTTGGTAAAACGAAATTGGCAACTCATTACTTTTCGGAAGCATAATATGCAAAACATATAATAGATCTGTGAAACTTGTATCACTCCATCTGTTTTTCGCTTTCACATTAAACAACATCAAAACAGCTTCAAGTTTTGAAATCTCAGAATCGTTATATAATGGCTTTTGTGCATCTTCAAATAGATGTTGTAATTTTTCTTTATCATCATCGCCAATATCATTTTCTAAATCCTTAAACATGTCATCTAAATTGTCAACATTTTCATTCTCTACATCCTTAAAAATGTCATCTAAATTGCCAACATTTTCATTCTCTATATCCTTAAACATGTCATCTAAATTGTTCTCATTTAAATTGTCATCATTTAAATTAACAGATGTTGTGACACCGTCAATCCGTTGTTCCCCATGCCTGTACCAACATGTGTAATTAGGCATAAAACCATTCACAATCAAATGATGCTCTATACCGTTAATATTTTCAAATCTCTGCAAAGTTTTACAAGTCACACAAGGACACCATATCATTTTAGAGCCTACATTCCTCCGATTGGATTCAGCAGCCTTAAGAAAAGTATAAAAGCCATTCGTATATATTTCAGAAGGACGTCCACTTTTGTACATCCAATATTCTCTACATTCCATATGAAAATAAAATAAAATCAAATAAGTTATATGCAATTTATGCACGGGTCATTAATAGGTACATAAGGCGGTGGATCCTAACCCACTTTTTAAACATTCTATCTCATTTGCATACATTTTAACTTGTTAACTATTTAAGAAAAAATCGGCAACGTTTCCCCTTAACTCCCCAAGTATGCGGATAAGCCACACACCCGAAGGAGTAGAAGAAACAACTGTCGATTTTTTCTTAAATAATCAACAAGTTAAAATGTATACACGTCCTAATGAGATTGAATATTCAAAAAGCAGTTCCCAACAGGGACAATTCAAAATTTATCTCTATTAGTAGAAGAAACAACTGTCGATTTTTTCTTAAATAGTCAACAAGTTAAAATGTATACATGTCCTAATGAGATTGAATATTCAAAAAGCAGTTCCCAACAGGGACAATTCAAAATTTATCTCTATTAGATCAATTTTGGACGGTATACTCTAAAGGTCAATTTTATATATACACACACATATAACACATATAGATCAACAATAAAGGCCAGTAATGAAGCTAAAATTGTTCGTACCTTTAACGCGGTGATATTGAATAAAGAAAAGAAAAGGCTACAACTATTTGATTATCTACAATGAACAAAATACAATCAGTTAATACATATAAAATCAATAGTTAAATATATGAACAATAAATTATATAATAAAGTTTATATTTTGATACCTGCTATTATGAAAAATGACTTTAGTGAAGAAAGAGTGAATTTACCTAGGTAGAAGTGACTAAGAGTATGGGAGTATGAAGATGAGATCATTAGCCGTTTAGGGATTTCTAGTTTATATTAAAAATATCTAGAGTTTATCAAAAAATACTAAAAAATAAGTAACAAACCATCCTTTTGAGCGGTTTTAAAAGGCATCGCCCAAAATATGTTGAAACAGTTGGAGATAGTTTTAAGCTGTCATTTATGGCTTTTATTCTTTTAAACTATAAACCACCCAAAATTAGTTGTTAAAGGTTTTTTAAAAAATTATATAAAATATTTTATTGGAGATTATGGCATCAAATTAAACCAATGAAAAAGAACTCTTTTAGGCGGTTCAAAAAGTCACCGCTCAAAATCCATTTGTAGGTTGAAAATATAAGTATTTTAGGCTGTCATTTCTTTGTTTAGGGCGGTTAGCTTGGGTAGGAAATAAACAATACATGTTTCAAGCGGTTTTAAGATATGGACCGCCCAAAATAGTTTAGCCAACCGCCCAAATAAATCATTTTTGTACCAGTGTTTAAAGTGTGTCTCATTTTTTTTCTATAATCAACTTAATATGCTTAATATAATTATTTTACTATTTTAGGTTTATAACAGACTAGCATAACTTCTTTTTATTTATTATTATTTTTTTAATTCAGTTAAGGATCCTTATCTTATATTGACCAAATAAGAGGTTTTACTACCTCCACGTAATTGCACAAATTTTCCACTCAAAATATCAGTTTGTGAAGTCTTATTTGATCATCTCTTTACAAGTTAATTCATTTGCATTCTGATTATACAAATTCCCCATATAAACAAATTCGTTTTATCTGACCCTTTAAGCATACATTCAATGGCATCTACTTCAGCTTCATTAGTTCAAAAGAGCTTCAAGTATGATGTCTTTTTAAGCTTTCGGGGTGAAGACACCCGCAAGAACTTTGTTGATCATCTTTATCATGCTCTTCACCAGAAAGGCATTATATTCTTTGATGTGGAACCCACTGAAGTCCGTCACCAAAGTGGGGCATTTGGAAAAGCCTTTGCAGAACATGAAAAGGTTAGTAGGAGCTTTGTTCTACCTCTCGACTATCTTTGTTCCACTCTAGCATTTTGTTTCTTATCCAAGTGCTTTGTACTTGAGTTAAATCTTGTTAAGACTAAGAAAGCTTTGAACTTTATCAAACAGGAAAATGAAGATGATGTTGGAAGATGGAGAAATGCTCTCAAAGAAGCAGCCGGCTTGGCTGGGATGGAGTTGAAGACTACTTTTAATGGGTAATTCCTTCATCTTATATTCTTCTTTTCTTTCCTATGTAACATGTTCTTCATAGGGACATTCATGCAACCTGAATGAATCTTCTTTAATTCATAGGCATGAAGCTAAATGTATTCAACAAATTGTTCAAGAAATTTCCCTAAAGCCATATTTCACTAATTCGAGAATTGATGGGAAGTTAGTAGGCATGGAGACCCGGGTGAAGGATGTAGTTTCATCTTTAGAAATTGGTTCCGAAGATGTTCATCTGATAGGGATCAAGGGAATAGGAGGTGGTGGAAAGTCCACTTTGGCGAGAGCTGTTTTTGATCTAACATCCGTTTGGTTTGAAGGTGTAAGCTTTGTTGAGAATGTCCGAGAAGTTTCAAAAGGCTCTTCGACTGGTTTGAAGGAACTGCAAAAGCAGGTCCTTATAGATGTGTTAGCTGATCAAAACATTGATGTAACAAGTGTTTCTGATGGGAAAAATAAGATGAAAAGGATGATGCCTGGTAGAAAGGCTTTTGTTGTTCTAGATGATGTGGATGATATAGAGCAACTTGACGCGTTAGCTGGTGAGCTTACTTGGTTTAAGCCGGGGAGTAGAATTGTCATCACAACAAGAGATCAGCAGGTGCTCGTAGCACATGGAGTGAGCATTATTCATGATGTTAATCTGTTATCAGATGAGGAAGCACTCTGCCTCTTCAGCAGGTATGCATTTAAGAAAGATATTCCAAATCAAGGGTGTGAAGAGCTATCAAGTAAAGTTGTACATTATGCTGCTGGTCTTCCCTTAACAATCAAAGTTTTGGGTTCACATCTTTGTGGTAGAAGTGAGCCTGAATGGGTAGATACCATAGAAAGACTAAAAACTATCCCTGAAGATCAAACTTTGAAAAGATTGGAGATAAGCTATAATGGCCTAGAGTATGATCGGAAAGAAATCTTTCTAGATGTTGTATGCATGATGAAATATAAGAAGAAAAAAGATGCAATCAAAATACTTGACAGTTGTGGATATTATGCTAAAATTGGTTTAGGTGTTCTTGAGCAGAAATCTTTGATAACTATTTCTGATTATGGCATTTTAGGCTTCCATGACCGTATAGAAGAAATGGGCTGGGATATAGTGCGTCGTTCGCATCCTAACGAGCCTAGCAGACATAGTCGATTATGGATTACAGAGGAAATTGAAGACATATTGGTTAAGGAATTGGTAAGTTTTAAGTTTATATGAAATGTGGACAACTAGGAAATATTATTTTCTTTGACAAATTTTCACACCAGCATTTTTTTTATTATGTACAGGGCACCAAAGCAACAAGAAGTATGTATTTGAGAAGTTCCAATCTCCATCCTGTTATTATTATGAAAGGTATTAGAAAGATGGAAGAACTTAGACTACTTGATGTGCGATGCTACGCAAAAGAAGTTGATGAAGTTAGCAAATACTTACCAGATGCTTTACGATCTCTATGTTGGAGTTGCTACCCTTTTCGGTCTTTACCTGAAACGTTTCAAGCAAATAACCTTGTTAACCTTGAAATGCATGAGTGCAATATAATTGAACTCTGGGATGGAGGAGAAAGAAAGGTAGAATAATGCATGTAATGTTATATATTGTGATTACACTGATTCTCATCTATTTTTCTTTTCTTATGATAGGTTTTTAATAAGCTTAAATTCCTTTACCTCAGTAATTCTTTGAAGTTAAGAACCTTTGACCTTAGCATGACCCCACATCTTGAGGAGTTAAATCTTGAAGGATGTGGGGACTTTGTAGAACTCCAATTGCCCGTTGAATGCCCGAATCTCAAAGTACTCAACCTCAGTCGTTCTAAGGTGAGTCACCTTAACATTGGGATGGTTCCACATCTTGAGGAGTTAAATCTTGAAGGATGTGGGGACTTTGTAGAACTCCAATCGCCCGTTGAATGCCCGAATCTCAAAGTACTCAACCTCAGTCGTTCTAAGGTGAGTCACCTTAACATTGGGATGGTTCCACATCTTGAGGAGTTAAATCTTGAAGGATGTTGGGACTTTGTAGAACTCCAATCGCCCGTTGAATGCCCGAATCTCAAAGTACTCAACCTCAGTCGTTCTAAGGTGAGTCACCTTAACATTGGGATGGTTCCACATCTTGAGGAGTTAAATCTTGAAGGATGTGGGGACTTTGTAGAACTCCAATCGCCCGTTGAATGCCCGAATCTCAAAGTACTCAACCTCAGTCGTTCTAAGGTGAGTCACCTTAACATTGGGATGGTTCCACATCTTGAGAAATTATATCTTGACTATTGTTCTCATCTTAAAGAAATTCATGCTCCGGTGGGATGTCTTAAAAAGCTTGTTCACTTTAGCTTAAGAAAATGCTTAAATGTTGCATATTTTAAGGTTTACAAACAACATGAGTCAGCTTCTCTTATAGATACAGTGGAAATAAAGGTAGGTTGTGAAGATGTTACAAATTATTTTCTAGGGTTTTGGTTTACATGTACATATGACGAACCAAGAGTATTTTCTAGCAACTATATGTGATTTACAACATTTAAGAGAGCTTGCACTTTCCCAAAGCATTCCTCAGGATCTTTGGCAGTTAGAAAGTCTAGAGAAGCTATCTTTGTGGGCACAACGGTTTCAACATCTTCCGGATAGTATTTTTATGTTGAAAAATCTGAAATCACTTCAACTTTCTTATTGTTGCGATCTTGAGCAGTTACCTGAGAATATATGCAGATTAGAGTGTTTAGAGAACTTAATCATTAGGGATAGTGGATTATTGCTCAGTATTCCAAACAACATATGTAAGATGAAATGCTTAAAACGTTTAAAGCTCGAAAATTGTCCAAATATTAAGAAATTGCCAGAGGAACTTGGAAGATACAGACATTAATCGTCTTCTGCAGAGCATTTATCAATTGAAAGGTCTGCGCATTTATGGGTCCAGGGAGCAACTTGAGTCGTATGGTTTTACATCCATTTTGGCTGATGAAAATCATCGATGGTATGCCAAGTACTACTACGTAGAGCTGTAAATAAGATAGTCAGCCACAACATGAGTATTTGTCTTAATCAGGTACATCAAAACAGAATAATCACTTCTTTATTAATCATATACGAATTTATACTTGCAATCAATTCACAATTTAACGATGTTGTTTGTTTACACTCGTGATTATGAGGCTCAATTGAATCAAATTATACATATTCATGTATTTTTTAATTCATGCACACCACCTGCTCGACTAAATGCTTGTGTAAGAAATTTTCATCTTTAAATCAAAATCGATGAAAAGACCTTGTTATCTTCTTTCATTTTATATGGTGATTGGAACATATCATTTTATATAGTGATTGGAACATATTAGTAGACCGAAACCTGTCATTCCATGACGTCTGTGCTATTTTTTTCTTTCTAAATCAGTTTTAATCTCAATATACTTATGTTATGTTTGCTAAGTAGCATTTTGAAACACGTATAAAACTTGTAAATTTATGGTTTGCAGGCCATTCTTTGAGGGCCAACACGTATAAAACACGTATACTCATTGACGGAGCTCTAATACTCGTTGATGGTGCTAGAGCTAAACTCTCCGTAAGTTTATTTCTGAGAGGCTTTTGTATAATTGAATATTGGTTATTTATTTGATTTGTTTGCTTTCAGCTTCAATTTGTCTTGTGAAAAGAGATACGAGATGCTAAAGAGTCTTTTTGTATTTTGTGATGTGAGCATACATGCACACCACATGTTTGTTAAAACTCCTGTGTGGACTTTGTATTTTGCCATACATTTGTTTGCTTTTGAATTTTATTTCTGTGTGAATTCTGAATTTATTTCTGTGTGAACTGTGATTGTCAGTATTTAGTATATTTTGCACTTTGATAAGATACTTTCTGAATTTATCAGATTTTGTGGTTCTAGATTGTTGCTGTGATTATGATAATATTGATCCCTGGTTCTTATTTTATATAAATAATGTTACTGCGATTATTTTGTTGCTGAAAGAGTTATGGATATAATACACGGGCATAAGGCGTCTTCCGGGGAGCATTTATCAATTGAAAGGTCTACGTGTTTATGGTTCCAGGGAGGAACTGGAGTCGTATGGTTTTACATCCATCCCGGAGTTCTTTTGGGTAGAGCTGTGAATAATATCTCCTTACAATCATGAATGCTTGAATCACCTGCTCGACGAACTGCATGCGTGAAAATTTTAATGTTGAAATCAGAATTTGTTGTCTTTCATTATATTATCTTTTTCTGTACCTTCAATTTATGTGGTGATTTGAACAGATCAGTAAACGAACTGTTACTCGGATCTCGATCCGGGCTCGGGTTTTTTGGTCGTTTATTCAGTCTCTTTTTGGTCGTTCTGTACTTTCATTTTATGATGTGCATGTGTGAAAATTTAATGTTCAAATTTATAGTAGAGGAAATAAAAATGAACCGGCTCAATGGTAAGGATTGAAGTATGAAGGATCTCTAAATTATCCGTAAGTTTATTTCCGAGAGGCTTTTATATAGTTAAATATTGGTATTGGTTTTATTTATATATTTATTTATAACACGTATAAAACACGTATACTCATTGACGGAGCTCTAATACTCGTTGATAAAAAAACACAGAATTGACAAAAAAAAAAAAAAACAAAAAAAAACAGTTTTGACCACAAACTAGTCAAAATAAGGGCCTTTACTCTCTACATATATTTGCACATTATTCGAGAATGCTTGAGTTGAACGATGATGTTTGTTTACACTGGTGCTTATGAGGCTGAATTGAATCACTTGTTGGTTTGGTTAAATTCGTGTTTTGTTGGTTTGGTTAAATTCGTGTTTCGCCAGGTTTAACATAATCACTTGAACTTTGGTATTGTCGGGCTCTTGAGCAGTTACCTGAGAATATATGCAGATTAGAGTGTTTAGAGAACTTAATCATTAGGAATAGTGGATTATTGCTCAGTATTCCAAACAACATATGTAAGATGAAATGCTTAAAACTTTTAGAGATCAGCTCTTGTGGTAGTATTAAGAAATTGCCAGAGGAACTTGGGAGTTTAGAATGTTTGAAAGAGTTATGGATAGAAGATACAGAAATTAATCGTCTTCCACAGAGCATTTATCAGTTGAAAGGTCTGCGTATTTGTGGGTACACGAATCAACTTGAATCCTATGGTTTTACATTCATTTTGGCTGAGGAAATCTTGAATCCACCATGGAAGACCAAGTGCTACGTAGAGCTGTAAATAAGCTTGTCAGCCACAACATGAGTATTTGTCTTAATCAGGTACAATTCAAAATTTAACGATGTTGTTTGTTTACACTCGTGATTATGAGGCTCAATTGAATCAAATTATACATATTCACGTATTTTTTAATTCATGCACACCAATCAAGCCTTGGACATAAGACACATAACACTCAATCATCGGGACACCGGCTGATTGGTGCATGTGCCCTTGTCTTTCGGCTATCAACGCCACCACATGATGCCTGATTAACCTTCCGCCACTTTTAACGTTATTTTCACGTGATTAGTAAAATAACGTCAAAATTAGTGCAATTTTACTTTTGCCCACCCAAGGGTTCACACATATATACTTTAGTCCAAATAACACTTTCCATATTTCCCGAATTACCCCTACATCTATATCCAGTTCTATTATATGCCATTTGAACCAACTATTAATCCAGGATAATTCAACTGTATACCGGATATAGGAGAAAGTCAAATACAGTCCAATAAACCAATGATGTAGAAAATGATGTAGATATTGACAACTTTATTAATCCAGGTCATTCCAGGATAAGCCAACAGTTGCAAATTCTTTTGTTGACTTCCATTTATACCTAAACTCTATACCAATATTGCATGAGACTCAACAATACAACCGATTCACCAAATTTCTCAATTATTTTCAAAATTGATCCAAATCTTTTGAAAGTTCCATATGTCATGTTTGACCAGCAAAATGTCAAACATAAACCGAAACTCATGAATAACCAAAACACTGTCTTCTCATAACCAATTAATTTACCAAAGAGCCCAATGACAAAAATACACTTACAATGAAAAGGTTCAAAATTTAATGTTCCAACTGTTTGAAACCCCGATACAGAATGTTCAGTCCAATACAAGTCACACAAATATTTCCCAATAACAAAAATTCCCATAAGACAATGGCTTCAAAAGTTTGATATTGTGATTGTGTACCAAGAATGAGCTTAAGCTGATACATTCTGACAATGTGCAGTTGACCAAAGAAAGTCAACCATAGTCAAACGATCATTTTTTATCAAGAAACAGTTTTGACAGCAAAAAAGTCAACGTTGACAAAAAAGTCAATTTTGGGAAAATAGCCCAACAATGACCATGACCACAGTAGTTACCGTGCAATACCAAATTCCAAGATTACACATGTCGGCCCATTTTATTACCAAAATTCCACATATTCACATCGTATGTAATTCATGTACACCATCTGCTCGACGAAATGGATGTGTCAGAATTTTCACCTTCATATCAAAATTTTGAAGATTTATTGTACTGGTTGTGACCAGCAAAAGAAATCGACGAATGGCTTTTATTTTAAAACCAAATGTGATCAGCACTAGCCAAACTAAAACTGGTTTGTATCCAGATCGGTACCCTGATACAAACTGACTTTTTTGGGGTAGGAAATAGGTCTCATTTGGTTAAATCTGTCCACCACAAGAGTCTCTTTCATAACTAGTTTAGTATATACTCATTTTTGCATGTGCCCACAAACTTTTATTTGTTCAAATTAAGGCAATCAGTGTCTTGACACTTATTACACTACACAAGATTGAGAATGATGTTAAAAGTTTAACAAGTTCTTCGTCTTGTAGATGGACTTTTATTATTATTATTATTATTATTGTTGTTGTTGTTGTTGTTGTACTTTTTAGGACGTTTTTTTACAATGTTTTCTCCATCTACAGACACGGAGACTTAAAGAATGTTTATGTCCGTAGAAATTATAAAAAATGCATAATATTTTAGGTTAAGTATTCATTTATTGGATTTTAGGTACCTTTGGTTTTATTTGATTTTGAAATATACTGAATGTTTGAATAGATTTTTGGAAGGGGAAAAATTTTAAATTTTTGGTGACTAAAAACTGGTTGCTAAACTGTAAGTTGGTTCACTACTATAAAATGGTGTTTTTTTTATATTATTTTATTTTACCGAATTATTTATGAAAATCATAGACAATCACATTATTCTGGATATCTAATTTTCTCTTATGGGTGCTTTTTGCATACACTAAGTTTTAGATATTATTTTGTACAACTTTTAGATAAGTTGAATAATTTCGTGACTTTGTTGATTTTTGTTGGTTTAAATTGTTTATTTAGAATTATGTGACTTTGTTGATTTTGTGAGTGGGTGGTAATGTGTTGCGAATAGTAATCGGCAGTTTACTTTATCAACGAGATGACGAAACACCTGCATTATAAACAAGGGTGTGAATAACTTAGATGACACGGGTTTGGGTTTAGTCTAAACAATTTAGGCCAGTTTCTGGTTAAACGTGTTTGGTCGACCTAATAGGTTCACTGGTTGACGCATTTAACTTGTTTAATTCTAAAACTTTTTTTTCAAATTCTGTTTTATGTCAAAAAAATTGCGTTTAAATGCAATATATATCCATCGTGTATCTGAAAATATTTCTCCTAAACCACTCATTTTAGCAGCATATAGCCTTTTTTAAAAAGAGTTAAGTTTGGTTTTCGCGTCTGAGTTTTGTCCATTTTAAGTTTTTAACTACTTACCGAGGCCATTTCTTTGTCTTTCCATGGCCCGTGGTTTCAAAATTTTAACCATGTTCGTCCATTTTGCTAACTCCGTTAGATTTTACTGTTCAGTAGAAGAGAATTTAAGCCATTTCAGGTTAGTTTGCAGTGAACCGGTCCCAAACCGATTTTTTGTACATCTCTAGGCTAAACCATCAAGAGGAGGCGCAAACTCAAAATCAACAAACTTTTGAGAGGCCAGCCCATTGACCAAAGGTGTGGGCACGCGAATGTCGATCAGTCCATATAGCTACGCCTAATATGTCTTAATTCAATGATGATGTTCGTTTAAACTGGTTATTATGAGGCTGAACTGTCAATAAAACCAATGATGTAGATATTGACAACTTTATTAATCCAGGTCATTCCAGGATAAGCCAACAGTTGCAAATTCTTTTGTTGACTTCCATTTATACCTAAACTCTATACCAATATTGCATGAGACTCAACAATACAACCGATTCACCAAATTTCTCAATTATTTTCAAAATTGATCCAAATCTTTTGAAAGTTCCATATGTCATGTTTGACCAGCAAAAAGAATCCAATAAGTTTTGAGACTCAACATACTCTTGTATGGATTTTGAGACTTTGCATTTTGTCATACATTCTTGTGGGTTGTTGTTCCTAATAAGTTTTGCTTATTAAGGGATCTCACCGTTTACTATTGTAAAAAGAAAGAAACTTTCTGAAATGATCATATTGTGTGTTTCTAGATTGTTGTTATTATGATAGTATTGATCCTCGGTTCTTATTTTATATTATTAAGTTGCTGCAGTTATTTTGTTGATATGATTGTTGTTATTATGATAATACTAATCATGTTGCTAAGCATTTATAAAATGATGAAAAATGTTTATATTGCAGATGTAACATGATTTCTACAATTGGTTCCTATTAATGGCTACGGCCACAAAACATTTTTTTTTGATAAATTAAGGGATTTGTATGTATATATTTACAATTAAATCATTTAATTTGATATATATAGTTGGACACTACAAAAAAAATGTCATTTAGCGGCACACATTTGTGATGCATTTTAGGGTATTTTGATCTTCAAATAAAAAGTTGACTCAGAAAGTTGGCTGGGGTTAGTGGGCTTGGTGGCCATTCTGCAGAGGTAAATGAATCTTAAGAGTTTAATGGTTGTGGGCTAAAGTTATAGGTTTATTTTACTTGTTTACAGAGTCAAGATAAGTCAAACAGGACAGGTGAGCCCACACAAAGAGCTTCAGCATTGGCAGCCTTGAACTCGGCTTTTAACTCAAAAAGTACTGACTTGGGGTTCATAGCGTGCAGCTGCGGTTACAGCTTTTGTCTTTAATTCTTACTGCTAAAAAGAAAGGCTTGTCTTATGCTTCTCCAGCCGGCCCATTAGAAGCCCACCATATGAAAGTCATTGACCTGGTACTTGTTAATTTTGCATTATTAAAGATGGTGAAAGTGATTAATGAGCGCAGTGAAGTTTTCAGTTTTTATTCAAGTAACATGTTACTTTTCTTTTTATATATTTGATATTTTGACTTAATCCGAGAGTTATTAGGCATTTGGTATGTGCTTGGATTGTGATCGAGCTTTTAGTTGTGGTGATGAGATTATAATTTCTATATTTAAGAGTTTTATTTTTATTTTATATTGTTAAAAGGTGCAATAAGATCCCAAAAATTTGTGGTGAAAGAAAAAAAAATGTCACTAAAAGCTCAAAAGTTTGTAGCTGCAGACTAGAAAAGTGCAATAAGGGTCAAAGGTTTGCAGTGGCAAAGGAAAACAGTGTCACTAGTTCAAAAGTTTGTAGTGGTAGGAAAAAAATGTCACTAAAAGTCCAAAGGTTGTAGTGGTAGACGAAAAAAAGTGCCACTATTTGTGATTTACAACATTTAAGAAAGCTTAAACTTCAAGGAAGTATTCCTCATGATCTGATCAATGGCGGTTAGAATGTCTAGAGAAGCCATCTTTGGACACGCAACAGTTTCAACATCTTACGGATAGCATTTGTATGTTGACAAATCTAAAATTTCTTAAACTTGGTTATTGTTTTGCTCTTGAGAGTATATGCGAATTAGAGTGTTTAGAGTACTTAAGAATAAATTCTTGTCATTTCTTATGATAATATTAAGAAATTTCCGGAGGAACTTGGGAGTTTAGAATGTCTGAAAGAGTCATGGATAAAATACACGGGCATAAGTCGTCTTCAGGGGACCATTTATCTTTTTCTGTACTTTCCATTTATGTGGTGATTTGAACAGATCAGAACTGCTACTGGGATCTCGATATTTATTCAGTCTCTTTCGGGTAAACCTGCTAACTGCAGGAGTTTTTCTGTCTCTTTTTGGTTTTTCTGTACTTTCATTTTATGATGTGCACAATTAAATGAAAATGAAGTTGACCGAAACCTGTCATTCCATGATTTGTGTGTTGACTTTTCGTAGCATTAATCTCAATACATTCTTATATAACGTATATTGATGGTTTGCATGGCCGGCTCAATGGTAAGGATTGAAGGATGAAGGATCTCTAAAGTATCCGTAAGTTTATTTCTGAGTGGCTTTTATGTAATTTAATATTGGTATTTGTTTTATTTACTTATTTAATCTGCTTTCAGCTTCAATTTGTCATGTGAAAAGAGGTTAAGTTTTCAGTTTCCCTTGGTCCATAACCAAAACTGATTTATGCCCACATCATTAACCAGATAGTAACTGAACTGCTGGGATTTTGGTCCGGGTCGGGTTTTTGGGTCGGTTATTAGGTCTCATTAGGGTACTGCAATTGGTAACAGCTGAAATTATATTTCCCAAATTACCCCTCCATTCATATCCGGTCCTGTTACTAGTTTAATGCCATTTGAACCAACTATTAAATCAGGTAAGTCAACAGTATGCCCCATGTCAAGTTTGACCAGAAGAAAGTCAAATAAGTCCAAACCAGCTGCTTACCATTTTGCAGATTCTTTTGTTGACTTCCTTTTAGACTTAAGCTTTGACTATTGTACCAAATGACAAAATTACCCCTGCATGTATCAATATTGCATGTATTGTAAGAATCAACAATACAACTAATCTACCAAATTCCCCAATTATTGTCAAAATTGATCCAAATCTTTTAAATGTTCCGCATGTCATGTTTGACCAGCAAAACGTCAAACATGACCAAAAACTCATGTTTAACCAAAATGCTGCTATTAGTTAAGAATTCCTACAACACAAGCCATTGAATACTCATATCTTTAAACTTTGTCGTCTCAAAACCAAATATTATATTATAGAGCCCAATGACCAAAATACCCTTACTATGAAAAAGTTCAAAATTGGACATACGTACTGTGAGGACCTCTAGTACAGAATTTTCAGTCTAATAGAAATCAGACAAAGATTGACTTAAAACACTAATCACAAAAATCAACCTTTGATCCTTAATAACTTCCATTATGACAATGGCTTTAATAGATTGATTTTGTGATTGTGTACCAAGATTGATCTTAAGCTGCCAGCAACAAAATAGTAGCTGAAATATTCTGACAATAAGGAACCACCAACATGTGCAGTTGACCACAAAAAAGTCTATGTTAACAAAAAAAAAAGTCAATTTTGGCAAAATAGCCCAAAATGACAATGACCATAGTAGTTTCCATGCTAAAATTGAGTATTTAAAAACATATATATTTTTTAGAATTATGTACTTATTTTAACCCATATATTTGAATGAGTCGAACGGGTTGACGGGTTTGGTTGATTTTAAACAGGATGGCGGATTATATAAATG
Organism: Bidens hawaiensis; assembly: GCF_021521415.1. Classification (NCBI taxonomy): domain Eukaryota; kingdom Viridiplantae; phylum Streptophyta; class Magnoliopsida; order Asterales; family Asteraceae; genus Bidens; species Bidens hawaiensis. The sequence continues at coordinate 24,066 of NW_027491170.1, forward strand.
GGTTGAACGAATTTAAACGGGCCGGTGAACGGGTTGACGGGTTTAGTATCTCATTTCTATTCTGATAAACCTTCTCAATATCAAACATATACCATTTCATATATTGAATGCTTAAAAGATGGCGTGTACATTAACACATAAATCCACACATTCACACCCAATAATTGCAATTCACAATGGAAACTTTCAGTTCAATACTAACCAGAATTTTTGTAACTTTTATTTGAAGATTCATTATTTGACAATGTGCTAAAACTATTTTTATATTAATCCGTTTTCTTCAATCTTCATGTCAACTGATGGTACATATTACTCATCTTGGAAATATTTAAGAGAAGAAGACCAGGAACAGTTGAAAATGGGGCATGATGGTACAACTTCATCTTATTTATGTGATAACATGTCAACTGCTAAAAATCAAATGAGTAAAATGGTCAAAACAAGTTCCTTATTATATCACCATTGTTGCTCCGGTTTACTGTTCGAAAAAAAAGTTGTTGCTCCTGTTTATATTAACCTCTTCTCTTGTTTTTTAATGAATGTCAAGTCTACCTAAAATCAATTAAGGGATCCGCAAATAGGTGAACAGAAAAAGGAGCTCGAAAACTGAACTGATTTTAACCCAAACCTAAGGAAATTTTAAAACCCGTTTCCAACTGACCCAAACCGGTGGATTGATTGGTTTCTTAACCTTCATTTGAAACCGCTCAAATCTGAATTGAACCGGCTAAAACCCGAACCAATCATATCTCCCCCCTCAAAAAGATTTGTTTAAACTGAACCGATTTTCTATAACTACTTCATAGTAAGACTATAAGAGCCCAAGGTTCTCTATATTAATCTTGAGTTGAGACGAGCGGCTCAAAATGTCTTATTCACACAATGTTGTGAGGGTTGGCTAATGGGTGTAAACGAGCCTTGCCCCGCGTTGAGTTATATGGAAAATATATTAAAGTTAAATAAAAGTATATATAAATAAATTTCATATATTGTTTGTCAGCTAAACTAATTAATTTTTTAACTGATACACAATACGTTTAAAATTATGATTCACTATTTTAGCTTTAAATTTCTAAAAAGATCAATCAAGTCCCTGGAGCGCTTTATTATAATGCAAATGCTTTTATCTAATTATCGAAAACTTGTAAATAATTTCTAAATAACAGAATAGTTGTATTTGTGTTTAAACTTTTACTAGGAAATCAAGTCAATGAAGAAGTAGTTAGCAGAGATCTGAGACTGCTTTCATTAAACTATTCTTTCCTTTTCATATAATATATATGTTTTTTAATCATAATGTCCTAGATTAAATATATGTTTTTTCCCAGTTTCTTTCAACGTAAAATATATGAAATGTTTATATAGTTTAGGAGTTAGTTAGAAAATTGAACACTAAGAGGGCTATTTAACAGATTTATTTTGTGTTATTTATGTAACTAATTATATATATATATATATTCCATTTTTTTCCTTTCTGTTAAAAAAGCAAACAAGGAATCTTATCTTATCTTGACCAAAAAAGTTGCCTTTACTCTCTACATGTAACTGCACATAATTTTCCACTGAAATAGCAGCTCTGGAAGGCATCCACTTTTCCCCATTCACATCCACTGAAATGGCTTCTACTTCAGCTTCAATATAGCTTCAAGTATGATGTCTTTTTAAGTTTTAGGGGTGAAGACACCCGTAAGGGATCATCTCTATAATGCCCTCCACCAGAAAGTGTGATTTCATCTTTACAAAGTGTTTCCGACGATGTTCGCATGATAGGGATCAAGGGGATGGGAAGACCACTTTGGCGAGAGCTATCTTTGATTTGATATCCATTTGGTTTGAAGGTAAAAGCTTTGTTGAGAATGTCAGAGAAGTCTCAAAAGGCTCTTTGTCTGGTTTGAAGGAATTGCAAAAGCAGATCCTTAAAGACGTGCTATTATCAAATGAGGAAGCGGTTTGCCTATTTAGTAGGCATGCATTTGGGAGAGAGATTCCAGTTCATGGGTATGAAGAGCTATCTAGAAAAGTTGTACATTATGCTGCTGGTCTTCCCTTAACAATCAAAGTTTTGGGTTCACATCTTTGTAACAGAAGTGAGCCTGAATGGGTAGATACCATAGAAAGACTAAAAACAATCCCGTTGGATAAAACTTTGAAAAGATTGGAACTAAGCTATAACGGTCTAGAGAATGATCAGAAAGAAACATTTCTAGATGTTGTATGCATATTGAAAGGTGAAACGAAAGAAGATGCAATCAGGATACTTAAAAGTTGTGGATTTAATGCCCAAATTGGTTTAAGTGTTCTTGAGCAAAAATCTTTGATAACAATTTCAACTACATACGGTTTGGGCTTCCATGATCATATAGAAGAACTGGGCTGGAATATTGTTCGTCGTATGCACCCTAACGAGCCTAACAAACATAGTCGATTATGGATCAAAGAGGAGATAGAAGATATATTGGTTAATCAATCGGTAAGTTTCAAGTTTATATGGAAGGTGGAAAACTAGGACATTTTTATTTGTTGTGACAAATTATTATTATTATTATTATTATTATTATTATTATTATTATTATTATTATTATTATTATTATTATTATTGTTCTTGTTGTTGTTATTATACTTATTATTATTATTAGTATTATTGTTATTGTTATTATTATACGTATACTTATTAATATTATTATTATTATTTGTAGGGCACTGAAGCAACAACAAGTATAAAACTAGGATATTCCAATCTCCATCCAGAAATTATTATGAAAGGTTTAATAAAGATGAAGGATCTTAGATTACTTGACGTGAATGGTGACGCATCAAGAAAAGTTGATGAAGGCAGACAATACTTACCAGAATCTTTACAATCTCTATGTTGGCATGGATACCCTTTTCGGTCTTTACCTAATACGTTTCAAGCAAATAAGCTTGTCAACCGTGAGAGCAAAATATCTAAACTCTGGGAAGGGGGAGAAAGAAAGGTAGTATAATGGTTGATCGGGTTGTTTTGGGCAATGCATATTGTGCTATTTTTTTGTTTTTACACTGATATTAATCCATTTTTTCCTTATGGCAGGTTTTTAATAAGCTTAAATTCCTTAACCTTAGTAGCTCAAAGTTGAGAACCTTTGACCTTAGCATGACTCCACATCTCGAAGCGTTAAATTTTGAAACATGTAAAAACTTTGCAGAACTTAATTTTCCCGTCGAGTGTCCGAGCCTCAAATTTCTCAACCTTAGTCGTTCTAAGGTGAGTAACCTTAACCTTGGGATGACTCCACATCTTGAGAGCTTAGACATTGGATATTGTAATCACTTTGTAGAGCTCTACATGCCCGTTGAATGTATGAACCTCAAAGTCCTCAACCTAACTGGTTGTAAGGTGAGTAACCTTAACCTTGGACGGACTCCATATCTTGAGAGATTATATCTTAAAGGATGTTCTTATCTTCAAGAAATTCACGCTCCGGTGGGATGTTTAAAAAACCTTGTCGACTTTCGGTTAAATGATTGCTTAAATTTTGAATATTTTATGGTTGACAAAAGGCACAGATCAGCAGTTCTTGATTCTATAGTTACAGTAACAATAAATGTAAGTTGCATAAATGTATGCCGGCTGCATTCTAGACTTACTTTGCCAAAGTTTTGGTTTGACTTTGAATATGATGAACCTAGATGCTGAGAAACTTCTTTCTTTTGGTCCATGCATTTGTGAAAAGCTCGTGTATATTTTAGCAACAATTGGTGATTTAAAGCAGTTAAGAAAGCTTACACTTAGAGGGGGTAGTCCTTGGGACGTGCAGTGGTTAGAAAGTCTAGAGAAGCAATATTTGAAGGTGACACAGTTTCAACATCTTCCGGATAACATTTGTATGTTGAAACATCTAAAATCACTTAAACTTTTTAAGTGTTTTCTTCTTGAGCAGTTACCTGAGAATATATGCAGATTAGAGTGTTTAGAGAACTTAATCATATGGATGTGCAAATCGTTACTAGATATTCCAGACAACATATGTAAGATGAAATGTTTAACATGTTTACAGCTCGGATTTTGTGATAAAATTAAGAAATTGCCGGAGGAATTTGGGAGTTTAGAATGTTTGAAAGTGTTAGACATAGATGGTACGGGCATAGGTTGTCTTCCACAGAGCATTTATCAATTGAAAGGTCTGCGTATTTATGGGTCCAGGGAGCAACTTGAGTTGAATGGTTTTTCATCCATGACAGAATTGATTCGTGGCGTCTTCTACCGGGTAGAGCTGTGAATAACATGAGTATCTCAGTCATGATAGCTACGTCTAATATCTTCTTACACTCTTTTTCGGAGAAAACGGTAAATCAAAATTCCGTATGTTGGGCCCATTTTGTATTAAGTCTTTCTTATTTGTATGAAATGTATTGTTTTTTTATTTTTTATTTTTTGGATTTGTTAAGTCAAATTATCAAACGAAAAATAATCAGGTATTTACTTTTAAACGAAAAATAACACTTTTGCAGTTTTTCTATAAAGATTTAGAGGAACTTGTATGCTGGTTCACTAATTGAAGAGGTAGGTCCCAGCAGAGCCCAGTTGGACCCGCAGGACTCACCTTGAAGAGAGACGTCTGCGCAGAAACCAACTGGATCCGCAGGACCCACCATGCTCAGAGACGTGACGTCCTTACGCGCAGTACGCAAGCTGTTCCCACAGGAAATGTGTCACACCCTCAAAATCCACTAACGGAGTTTTACCGTCAGAGGGTGTGAACTGGCAGGATCGGAATCATTAGTTATAACCAAACCAAAGAAAAACGTCTAAATGAAAATAAGTGCGGAAGCGTAAAACCTTAATTCAAAAGTTGCGCCACGCAGGACGACTTAAAACCAAAAGTAACTGTTAAAATTAAGTTTGCAGAATAAAAGTGTTTTCATTAATGCATGCTCCTAAACCGCGCGCCCGCCTCGGCTACCTGAGAATAACATACTAAAAGTGTCAACACAAGGTTGGTGAGTTCACAAGTAAAATAAGATAAATCGTTTAGCGTTTTGCGTAACCTCGTTACGCCGTTTAAATGTTGCGTAACCTCGTTACGGCGTTTGAGTGTGTAACCACGTTACAACGTTTAAGTAGTGCGTAACCTCGTTACGACGTTTGAGCGTGTAACCACGTTACAACGTTTAAGTAGTGCGTAACCTCGTTACGACGTTTGAGCGTGTAACCATGTTACAACGTTTAAGTGTTGCATTACCAGATAGTGTTATGTTAAATTATATATCGATAGGTAGCTAATCTATACAACAAGTATTGCTAAGTGGTTCGCGACCGAAGCTGACTGTTTATCAAGTGCCCGTCACCAGGTCCTCCAGACCATGGTATGTGTTAGCCCAAATTTACACCCACTCAACCTCCAGTTGAGCTATAACGTCGGGTGGGGTTTGTCAAACCCAGTAGTACTACCCAAAAGTGACTCGCTATTCCAAATATTAACCGGTCCGATGTGTGGGACTTCAAGTTGTTACAAATGCCGCTTAGCCTTTACAAGTGATATATAATTTATAACAAAATCTTTCATATGCGTTTATCTCAGAAAATATGTTTATCGGAGTATGTTATCTCCCCCAAGTGAAAAACGTTTGAAAACAGTTTAAGAGTGGGGTAAGTGAACTCACTGTTTGCGAAGAATATCCGATCTAGATCACCAAGTGATGCGCGTCGTAGAAAACTCTCTAGCGTTCTAAAATAACAAAGAGATTTTCTAAGTATCGGAACGTTTAACGAGTCTCTAGACTCGGCACATAATACCTATGCACGTAACATGTTTCGTGTTTCGTTTGTGAATCGTGTGTGACTTAAACAAGTACAATTGTGATACGATACATGAGTGAGCAATTACTTTCGTGTCACGTATTAATAACATACTTATTAACAATTATTCCCGTAAGGGCATTTTGGTCAACAAACAAAGACTAACTAACCATTATTCCCCATAAGGGCAATTTGGTCAATTCATGGCAATCAACTAGCAACTATTCCCCGCAAGGGTATTTTGGTCAAAATACAACAATTATATAAAAACTATCATATTTCATGCATTCCTATACAACTCAGCAGCTAGTTTCGTTATGACAGAATTTCTACTTGAAAGATTGCACTATTTCACTGATCATATCATCTCAATTAATTCACTAAAAATTACCACAGAAGCATACTTATCTTAGGTTTCCAGAACATCTTTTATCTTATTTTTATTCCATATAGATTGTTCATAATGATCAAAACATTACAGCTAACTTATATCAGTCAGATTCATGTACATCAGAATGTTATTTGCAATTCCCGTTAAACGAAAAATCCAATAAATGCAAGACCACTTGGGTTTGGTTCCTAACTCAGTGAGTCAACTTCCAGAAGTGGAACCAACCCAATTGGTCTCGTGGTTCATGAGATATAACATTTACAACATAACCTAACAGCAGGTCTAACAGCTCAGCTTTGCATCACGTTTTTGTAAAATCATAAAAGTGTACTTCCACTTATCCAAAAATTACGAATTTATACTTCATAGAAACTAGACTCAACCTAGTTTACTGCAGTACCCACAATCTCAATCAATTTTCACGTTTACACTTCGTTACAGTCAGTTAAACATCGTATATACATTCTGTCCAGAATCTGTTCACATCAAAACTCAACATAATCACAACCTATGAACTATCATGCATCCATATAACCCTCTAGACATTATAACTACTATCCATGCATATCAATCACACCATACATACAAGATTAGGGTTTGTGTTTTAATTTAAATCAAGAACAACAATCAATCATGTATCAATATCAATCTAGTTATTAATCTATTATCCAACTAACAAGAATCCTAACAATTACATACATACAAGATCGGCCTACTTAGGGTTTTCACATAACCCATCAAACATCAAATTAAACAATCAAAGAGGTAAGAGATGATCAAGTATACCTTCCTAGCACCTAGTTCTTGAATCAAACTTGAAAGATATGAAGATATGTGTGTGTGTTGGTTCCGATCGCAAAAAGGGTTTGGGGTTAGGGTTTCCGATCGGAATCTTGTGGGGAAAGGGAATGGGAGTTAGGGTTTAGTTTAGGATATATTTATAGATTAATATGTTACATCTTGGTCCCTCAACTCCTAAGTATTATTTTTCTCTAGAACATTCTACCATACTTGCATATTAAATAATCATGACAATAATATTATCACATAACACGTAATCCTAACACATAGTTATCACATCATTAGTGTTCTAGTGTGCTTCGTTTATTCCTCGATCGTTTGCGTTTCGGTGCAAATCCCGAAAGACTACTACACATGTAGTAAGTGTTAAGCGTCATTTAAACCCTAGTTTAAATGTAATGAAGTATGCGTTATAGATTCAACGATCTTAAAGTTTGAATTAACGGAGTTGAGTTAACGAGGTTAACCTGGAATTGACGATTGTCACATCATTCCCATGTTAAAGAATTTTCGTCCCGAAAATTGAGTCAAGTCGTGATGAGGGCCTGAAAAAGTAAGAAAAATTTTCAGTTTGTCATATCATCCCCTAGTAGAAAGAAATTTCGTCCCGAAATTTAGTTCATACCTCCGGTGATGTTTGACGGTTTGCCGGTTTTCGCGGTTTTCGGTGTTTGGTTAGCCCTTCAAAAAGGTGAGGATACTTTTTCATCATGTGATCCTCGCGTTCCCACGTGAACTCCGGTCCACGTCTCGAGTTCCAACGAACCTTAACGATTGGAATTTTGCTGTGTTTGAGCGTTTTGGTTTCCCAATCCAAAACCTCGACTGGTTCCTCAATGAACCGTAACTGTTCATCAACTTGTAGTTCCTCTAAAGGGACTACTTGGGTTTCATCAGATAGGCATTTCTTCAAGTTTGATACGTGAAATACATCGTGTACGCCACTTAGTTCTGCTGGTAGGTCCAGTCGGTACGCTACCGGACCAATGCGTTCAGTTATCCGATACGGACCAACATATCGTGGGTTGAGTTTGTTTCGCTTACCAAAGCGAACCACACCTTTCCAAGGTGAGACTTTGAGTAACACTCGATCGTTTACTTGAAATTCGAGAGGTTTTCGGCGCTTGTCGGCGTAACTCTTTTGTCGATCTCGTGCTGCTGCCATGCGATTTCGGATTTGAACAATCTTTTCCGAGGTTTCGAGTACCAGTTCCGGACCAGTGATTTGGCTATCACCCACCTCTGCCCAGCAGAGTGGTGATCGACACTTCCGTCCGTACAGCGCTTCAAACGGCGCTGCCTTAATGCTTGCGTGGTAGCTGTTATTATACGAAAACTCTACCAAGGGTAAATGGGGTTCCCAACTTTTTCCGAAATCTAAGACGCATGCACGCAACATATCCTCCAGGGTCTGAATAGTCCGTTCACTTTGCCCATCCGTCTGAGGATGGTATGCGGTACTCATATCGAGACGTGTGCCCAGTGCGCTTTGCAGCGACTTCCAAAAATGTGAGGTAAAACGAGAATCTCGATCGGAAATGATCGAGACAGGCACTCCGTGTCTCGACACTACTTCCTTCATGTAGACACGAGTCAGTCTTTCCATTTTGTCTGTTTCCTTTATCGCTAGGAAGTGCGCCGATTTAGTCAACCGGTCAACGATCACCCAGATGGTATCGCATCCCGTCGGTGTTTTAGGCAAACCCGTAATAAAGTCCATTGAGATTTGTTCCCATTTCCACATTGGGAGTTCCGGTTGTTGTAGTAGGCCAGATGGTTTCTGGTATTCTATCTTGACTCTGGCACAAGTCAAGCATTTGCTCACGTAGGTGGCAATGTTGGCTTTCATGTTCGGCCACCAGTAAAGTTCCTTTAAATCATGATACATTTTATCTGAGCCAGGGTGGATAGAATATCGGGACTTGTGAGCTTCGTCCATCACTAGAGTTCTCAACTCTCCGTATCGTGGAACCCAAATCCGGTTCTCAAAATATCGGACCCCGTCCGATCTGGTTTCAAGTTGCTTGCTCATGCCCCGCATGAGTTCCGATGGAAGATTATCATCTTTCAAAGCTTTCAGTTGCGCATCGCGAATCTGATCGGGTAAGCTGGCATGAATCTTGAGTTGCAATGCTCTCACTCGTCTGGGTTTATCTGTTTCTTTTCTGCTGAGGGCGTCGGCCACCACATTGGCCTTGCCAGGGTGGTACTTGATGGCACAATCATAATCTTTAAGCAGCTCGACCCAACGACGCTGTCGCATGTTCAGCTCTTTCTGATCGTAGATATGTTAGAGACTCTTGTGGTCGGTGTAAATGGTAAACTTGGTACCGTACAAGTAATGCCTCCATATCTTTAGAGCAAACACTACAGCTCCGAGTTCCAAATCGTGGGTCGTGTAGTTCTTCTCGTGAACCCGTAGTTGTCTAGAGGCGTAGGCTATAACCTTCTCGAGTTGCATCAGCACACAACCGAGACCTTGTATAGATGCGTCACAGTGTACCTCAAAATTTTCTGTTCCCTCGGGGAGGGCTAAAATAGGGGCGCTACAAAGCTTGGTTTTCAACAGTTGGAAAGCGGATTCTTGCGCGTCACCCCAGTTGTACTTAGTGCCCTTGTGAGTCAAAGCGGTGAGGGGTTGAGCAATCTTTGAAAATCCCTCGATGAAACGCCGGTAGTAGCCGGCCAGTCCTAGGAATTGTCGCACCTCAGTCGGAGTCTTAGGTGCTTCCCAGTTTTTGATGGCCTCTACCTTACCGGGATCGACATGGATACCATTCTCGTTGATCACATGTCCTAAAAAGTGAACCTCGCGAAGCCAAAATTCACATTTCGAGAGTTTAGCATACAGTTGTTCCTTCTTCAGCAGTTCCAGAATTATCCTTAAGTGCTCTTCGTGGTCAGTCTCGTTCTTGGAGTAGACGAGAATATCATCAATGAAAACAATCACGAACTTGTCGAGGTACGCCTTGCATACTCGATTCATGAGATCCATAAATATGGCTGGTGCGTTGGTTAGGCCAAAAGGCATAACCGAAAACTCGTAGTGACCATACCGTGTTCTGAAAGCCGTCTTTGAAATATCTTCTTCGCGCACTCTCAGCTGGTGATAACCGGATCGTAGATCGATCTTCGAGTAGTAACTCGATCCCTGAAGCTGGTCAAACAAATCATCAATTCGGGGTAAAGGATAACGGTTCTTGACCGTCACTTTGTTCAACTCCCGGTAGTCGATGCACATTCGGAAAGTCCCGTCTTTCTTTCGGACAAACAAGACAGGAGCTCCCCATGGCGATGAGCTAGGTCGGATAAAACCTTTATCCAACAAATCCTCCAACTGGGTGGACAACTCCTGAAGTTCCGCCGGTGTGAGCCGATACGGGGCTCGTGCTATGGGTGCTGCACCGGGTGTCAACTCGATTTGGAATTCGACTTGACGGATAGGAGGGAGTCCAGGCAAATCCTCCGGGAAAACTTCCGGGAAGTCTCGCGCAACCGGTATGTCTTCAATTCGTTTCTCCTCCGCGGGTTTCTCAACAATCTGCGCCATAATTGCCGGATGACCCTTTCGTAAATACTTTTGTGCCTTCATAAGGGTAATGACGCTGGTGGTCATGCCGCTTCTCTCGCCTCGGACCGAAATGATCTCGCCGGAAGGGGTGGTAATATGGACTATCTTATCATGGCATATAATCTCCGCTCGGTTCTCGGATAACCAGTCCATGCCGACAACGACATCGAAACTACATCCCGCAAGTATATGAGTTGTTATTACAGTTTTACCGTTAGCTAATTCAACAGGAAACTTAGCGTCTAACGGGGTTGGAGTAAGGTTTAAAAGTTGGCTAAAGGCCTTTGACACAAAACTCCTATCAGCTCCAGTGTCAAACAAAACAGAAGCAAAACAATCGTTTACAGGGAACTTACCAGACACCACATGCGGATCTCTGCGGGCTTGACCTGATCCAATCACAAACGCTCTTCCTTTGCCATTTCCTCCACTGTTACTGCCACTTCCATTACCCCCGTTATTGTCGTTCTGTTTCAGCTTGGGGCAATCCTTCCGGAAATGACCTTCCTGTCCACATTCATAACATTCTTTAGCCATCATCGGTGGCTTAGGAGCACCCTTCGCCACAAGGTCAACTCTACAATCCTTCGCTTGGTGACCTATCTTTCCACATCTTTGACACTTGACACGGTCACACTGACCAACATGGTGAAAGTTGCACCTGTTGCACTTTGGATGTTTCCCCGCATACCCGCTCGAAACCTGCCCGTTACCGTTGTTGTTGTTGTTGTTGTTGTGATTCTGAGTGTTGAAACTGTTGGGTTTTATACAAGATTATCAAAGTTCAAGTTAACCATATTTAACTAGAAAACGCAACGGAAGCTTAGATTTTATAACTTGTTATGAACATACCATTATGTTAAAACTAAAACCCAAAGAACAAGGATCAATATTACAAGAACAATATGCTTACAAAATGTAAATGGTACCTTCTTATACCTTATAAGAAGATGTAGATGGATGAAGAAGATGATGTCTTCAAATGGCAAGGTTGCAAAGGAGAAACCCTCAAGCTTTGTATACCCCAAGCTTTGAATCAACAACACCAATTGATGCTAGGATTTGAACACTTTAATCAAGCTCACAAAAACCCCAAAATGGCCAAAGTGGCCGTGGATATTGAGAGAGAAAGAGAGATAGTTTTACACTTGAAATTCAAAAAAAAAACAAGACCCATAATGCATGTGTGTTGAATGGAGGAACATAAAAGGAGAACCAAAGAGCATCTTGGTCTTTGATTGGGTAAAACCACCACCCCCACATGGGTGGCCGGTTTTTGTTTTGTTTTCCTTTTTTTTTTTTTTTTTTTTGTTTTGTATTTTGTTTTAACCATTTAAAACATCTCCATTCATTTTATAAAACTCATTTTTATAAAATGTACATACATTTATGTAATTATTTAACCAATTAAATAATTAATTTATATAAACAAATTATCCAGATAATTTATTTAAATCCTCAAGTGTGTTTGTTTAGAAAACCAATTTTCTAAACACGTAGTGTTCGGTATTCGTTTAAATGATCAAATCATTAAAAGAATACATTTGGTGTCGTCTAGCTTGTTATTGGGTATGACCCGACTTGGATCAAACACAGTTAGCCACATTAGTATAAGTATGTGTCTCGGGCATACGTAATTCCAACAATCTCCCACTTGCACGAGATACATAGAAAATTAATGCAAGTGGTGAATACCGCCTAACAACAGTTCACCACCCCTAACGTGTTTGACGAAGTGCCATTCAATAACATCATCCCTTCAAGTTCCTTACTTGATATGATTTAGGTGAATCTATCATTATATCCCTTTGTTACTAGATATCATGTTGAATCTAAGAGACATAGGTGATCATTCTCTTTACAATTCAACTTTATCAGGCCTTAGACATCTAAACTCTCAACACATAAGAGGAACAAATTCCGTCTTGACTGTATACGCCTCTCACTATCACTTTATACTCCACCCGAGCTCATCCTTATGTACCATCTTTTACGAATAGCGAAGGGGAGAGTCAAAGTGTAATATTCGGTGAAAATCAAGACCCAGTATACATCTCAGGTCTAAGGATAATATGAGATTCTCCTTTATTCAAAATTACTAATGATCAGGTCCAACGACTCCATGTAGTAATATTGAGAGCGGGTCAGTCCAATATTTGTATCCCACAAATATCTATGAACCTTGGCAGCAAACCTATGCTCCATATTCATTCCTTATGAATATCCACCAATCCTAGTTCATAATAGTCTTGCTTCATATTTGTTCCCACAAATGTGATCGACTACGGACTTTTAGAATAAGATAACTTATTCATGGATTAAACATGCAAAATTAGAATTTAACTCAAGATTCCATAATCATATAAAAGAGTTAAATTACAAAAGTCTTTTAAACGTAAATACAAAATAGATCAAATCCAATTACTAGAATATCGAAGTCCTAAGCCACTCGCATGACGCTCATGTTTCGGTCTTTCTAGGAGCTTCGTGAATGGATCCGCAAGATTTTGATCAGTTCCAACTTTGCGAATACATATCTTTCCTTTTTCAACTTCATCCCTTATGTAGTTGAATCTCCGCTCTATGTGCCTTGTCTTTTGGTGCGAACGAGGTTCCTTGATTTGTGCAATCGCACCCTCGTTGTCACAAAAGATTTCTAGGGGGTCTTGAATGGTAGAGACCACCCCTAGATCAGTAATGAATTTCTTCAACCATGCAGCTTCTTGAGCTGCCAATGAAGCGGCGATGTATTCTGATTCTGTAGTGGACAATGCTACCACTTCCTGTTTTGAGCTCTTCCAAGAGACAGCTCCTCCATTAAGAGTGAACACATACCCAGACTGTGATCGAGAATCATCTCGATCAGTTTGGAAGCTCGCATCCGTGTAACCTTTTATAGCGAGTTCCTCCTCACCAGATCCATATATCAGAAACATATCCTTAGTTCTCCTAAGGTATTTCAATATGTTCTTAACAGCCATCCAATGACTGTTTCCTGGATTCTGTTGGTATCTGCTTGTCATGCTCAAAGCGCATGACACATCCGGTCTAGTACATATCATCGCATACATGATGGATCCTATAGCAGAAGCATATGGGATTTGTTTCATCATCTCTTGCTCACCCTTTGAGCTTGGACATTGAGCTGAACTCAATATGGTCCCTCTTTGAATAGGTACAAAACCTTTCTTGGAGTTTTCCATCTTGAACCTTTTCAAGATCTTATCAATGTATGTACTTTGGTTCAAACCTATCAAGCGCCTTGACCTATCCCTATAGATCTTTATTCCCAAAATATAGGCAGCTTCACCAAAATCCTTGATGGAAAATCTACTTCCAAGCCAAGCCTTAACGCTTTCCATGGTTGGAATGTCATTTCCAAATAGTAGAATGTCATCGACATACAATACTAAGAAGGTTATTATACTCCCACTAGCTTTCTTATACACACAAGCCTCATCAGCGTTTTTGATGAATCCAAAATTTTTGATTTCTTCATCAAAACGATGATTCCAAGTTCTAGATGCTTGTTTCAATCCATAGATTGATTTCTTTAACTTGCATACTTTATTAGGATGCTTCGGATCGACAAAACCTTCAGGCTGAACCATATAGACATCTTCCTCAAGATATCCATTTAGGAAAGCGGTCTTGACATCCATTTGCCAAATTTCATAATCATAATGTGCAGCTATGGCAAATAATATCCTAATAGACTTTAGCATTGCCACAGGCGAAAAAGTTTCATCATAATCAACCCCTTGAGTTTGAGTGAATCCTTTAGCTACAAGTCTTGCTTTATAAGTATCCAAGTTTCCATGCATATCAGTTTTTCTTTTGAAAACCCACTTACTTCCAACAGCTTTGGAGTTGAGTGGTAGTTCAACCAATTCCCAAACTTGGTTGTCATACATGGATTGCATCTCAACGTTCATGGCTTCAAGCCATTTGTCACAATCATTCTTGGACATTGCATCACGGTATGTGGTTGGTTCATCCGAATCTACCACGTAGCAACCTTCTACAAAAAATCCATATCTTTCAGGTGGATTGCTAACTCTACCAGATCTGCGAACGTTTTGTGTGTTTTGATCAACCACTTGATCACTTTCAACAACCTCTTGTTGAGTGCTAGTATCAACCAATTGTGTATCATCTTGTGGTTCTTGATCCTCATCAAGTTTCACTGTTCTACTATTAGTTCCTTCCTTAAGGAACTTAGTTTCCAAGAACTTACCCTTTCGAGCAATAATAACATTTTGCTCACTAGGATCATAAAAGTAATATCCTAAATCATCTTTAGGATAACCTATAAAGATACACTTAGTGGATCGGACTTCTAATTTGTTTGGGGTGTATTGCTTTACATAAGCTACACAACCCCAAACTCTTAAGAATGATAGCGATGGAGCCTTTCCATGCCATATTTCAAAAGGTGTCTTCTCCACTTTCTTGGTTGGAGCCATATTCAATATGCGAACAGCGGAAAGTAAAGCATAGCCCCAAAATGATAGAGGTAAAGTGCTTCTAGCCATCATGGATCGAACCATATCTAATAGGGTACGATTTCTCCTTTCAGACACACCATTATGTTGTGGTGTTCCGGGTGGAGTAAGTTGTGAAATAATTCCACAACTCTTAAGATGATCTTGAAAAACACCACTTAGGTATTCACCTCCTCTATCACTACGAAGTACTTTGATTGTAGTCTTGAGTTGTCTTTCTACTTCAGTTTTGAAGTCTTTGAACATTTCAAAAGCTTCATCTTTGTGTTTCATTAAGTACACATAACCATATCGACTATAATCGTCAATAAAGGTAATGAAGTATCTTTCACCATTCCTAGTCATTGGTCTAAAAGGACCACATACATCCGAATGTATGATACCCAATAATTCTTTTGACCTTTCAAAAGTTTTATTAAAGGGTTGCTTTGTCATTTTGCCTTGTAAACAAGATTCACATACATCAAATGAATCATACTCATTTGTTTCTAGAATACCACTCTTGCGAAGAGTTTGCATGCGATTCTTGCTTATATGTCCAAGGCGACAATGCCAAAGATAGGAATCACCCAAGTCCTTCTTGAGTTTCTTGGTGTTGACATTGTACATTGAACTACTATGTGACGTACCAATTTGATCTATTTCATATATACCATTCATGGGTATAGCTTTAAAATAAAACATGCCATTCATCAAAACATGAATATCACAATTTATAAATTTAAGATCAAAGCCACATTGTTTTAAAAGGGACACGGAAATAATGTTTCTCCTTAACTTAGGAGCATACAAAACATTCTTCAAAATTACTTCCAAACCACTTGGAAGATTTAATATGTAGTCTCCTTGGGCTTGGACTTCAACTCTTGCTCCATTGCCCATAAAGAGACTAATGTCCCCTTTGTTGAGTTGTTTACTTCTTTTGAACCCCTGCAACAAATTGCAAATGTGAGTTCCACATCCGGTATCAAGTACCCATGTGTTTGAAGAAATAACATTTAGTTCAATATGTATAGTAAAGATAATACCTGAGGTTTGCCCCGCATCCCTCTTATCTTTTAACGCTTTGAGATAGGTCGGACAATTCCTCTTCCAATGACCTATCTCTCCACACTCAAAGCATGGATCTTGCGCCGCAACCTTTTGCTTCTTTTCCTTCGGTTTGATGGGCGTGATGGCTTTCCTTTTTCCCTTTCCTCGGACGTGGCCCTTGCCCTTAGCAACACTTGCTTTGGGGTTGAAGTTATGTCCCCTTTTTCCTTCATCGATTGTTAGAACGGGTAAAGCCTTTTTACCCATTCCCGCTTCGGCCGTTCTTAGCATTGCGTGAAGCTCACCAATGCTTTTGTCCCACCCATTCATGTTATAATTCATGACAAAGGTTTCAAACCTTTTGGTCAAAGAGTTGAGGATCAAATCCGTAGCCAACTCATTAGACACGGGACAATTCAACCTACGAAGCTTTTCGATGTAGCTTTTCATCTTTAGGACATAAGATGAGACGGTTTGGGTTTCCTCCATACGACATGCATGAAACGCTCGAACCGTTTCGAAACGTTCCGCCCTAGCTTGTTGAAGGAACATTTCCTTCAGTTGAGTTATCATGTCGTATGCCCCATGATGCTCGAAATCCTTTTGGATTTCGGGAATCATAGTCCCCAACATGAGGCAAGAGGCTTGCACCGAATCTTTGGTGTACTTGACCCAATCGTTATAGGCCTCCTCATCTTCCACGTTAGGCTCATCGGGAATGGGATCGTCTAAGACATATGATATCTCTTCTTGTTTGAGAACTATTCTCAAGTTGCGATACCAATCCATAAAGTTATTATGGTTTAGACGATCTTTTTCAAGGATGGTTCTTAAGGATAGGTTACGGGTGTTATGGGTAGAGGTGTTTGCATTGTTAGCGGCCATCTACAAAATTTAACAAAGTTTTATTTTAGTATTATAAACAATTTAATTATTAATACCCTTTTATTCCAGATTTTAAAATAATAATTAAATCCTAGAATCCAACGATAAATCAAATTTCGGTTAGGTGACCTTTATCCTGTTATTTGATTTAACAAGGTAGTCAACCTTGACAATTGCAACCCTTTGCAACTTCTAGAGGTATGGGACCATTCGAAATCCTTATTTCGTGTTGGCATGTTTATCCCATCAACACCATTGGATCCCATGCTTAGGTGACCTTTATCACATGGTTTCCAATTCAAGTCGTCCTACTTGTATAAACATGTAAGATTAACATACAAGTGGTTAGGTGACCTTTATCCCACAAATATGTTAATATTACCCTAAGTATATTAGTTTGCTCAAAATGGTTAGGTGACCTTTATCCCATTAAAAGTTCCCTAATACGTTAAGTGTCATACAAAAGGATGGTGTTAGACTTGTTTCCTTGGTAATATGAAAAAGGGATTTTTAAATTTTTCAAAAATTCTAATTGAAAAACATTATGCCATATCCTAACATGCATTTAGTAATATGGCAATTTTGAAAACCAATTTTCAAGGTTCTAGTTATAATAAAACCAATTTTATTATAAGTGAGTGATCGCTTAGTTTTAATAAACCCATTTAATTAAACTAATTGACGCGATATTACCAAATATATATTAGAACCCGTTTTATGCTAGTTGTCGTTCCTATGTGACGGTTTGGATATCCTAATATCTATCAACCACACATTACAATAAGTAAAACAAACAACCAAGCATACACATGCAAAATATAGTCATAACCGAAAACCGCTAAATTTGACCATACTTGTTAGCCGAAACAAGTATAGGTCATAAGTCACACCTAAGGGACAAAACATGACACAAGGATGGAATGTTGACTCCCACTTGATCTTGCATCCAAATGCTTCAAGTATCCTTTCCAAGTTGTTGTGTTCTTGTTGGGCTTGTTAATGGGCTCCAAACTTCCAAAAGTCTTCTTGGGCCCAAGAGTGAAATTTATGGGCTTAATGGGCTTGAATCCCATGATGGGCCGGTGAGGCCCAACAAGCCCAAAATTTCGGTCCAAGGCCCAAATCCACCAATTCTTGCATCTTCAATTTTTACAACATGTATCCTAATACATATTTTTCTAAAATGAAGAAAATGCAACTAATCTATTTATTACATACCATTTATGAACAAATAAATTACACAAGCCTAAAATTATGAATTATTACAACCATATTGAATAATAAACATAATCAACATACACAAAACAACAATCAACACATCCAAGGTCTAGGTTTCGGTTATGACACAATCAAACATACCAAATGTTCTAAGCATGCAACCTAAGCAACCAATGCCCAAATACCCCCAAAAAAGAATCGGCCCCCCCCCCAAGAGGCTACGGCCAATTTTTTTTTTTTTTTTATATTCAACATCCAAATGTTAATAATGGTTTCCTAAGATCTTTCCATGCATGTCAAGATCTTACAAAACCATGAGGGGTAAAATCCACCAAATTTTCGGACTTCCCTTTTCACCCATGAAAAAATCCGAAATTTATGAATACAAAAGAAGCATAAGTCCTTGTAACCGGCTCTTGATGCCATTGTTGGGTTTTATACAAGATTATCAAAGTTCAAGTTAACCATATTTAACTAGAAAACGCAACGGAAGCTTAGATTTTATAACTTGTTATGAACATACCATTATGTTAAAACTAAAACCCAAAGAACAAGGATCAATATTACAAGAACAATATGCTTACAAAATGTAAATGGTACCTTCTTATACCTTATAAGAAGATGTAGATGGATGAAGAAGATGATGTCTTCAAATGGCAAGGTTGCAAAGGAGAAACCCTCAAGCTTTGTATACCCCAAGCTTTGAATCAACAACACCAATTGATGCTAGGATTTGAACACTTTAATCAAGCTCACAAAAACCCCAAAATGGCCAAAGTGGCCGTGGATATTGAGAGAGAAAGAGAGATAGTTTTACACTTGAAATTCAAAAAAAAAACAAGACCCATAATGCATGTGTGTTGAATGGAGGAACATAAAAGGAGAACCAAAGAGCATCTTGGTCTTTGATTGGGTAAAACCACCACCCCCACATGGGTGGCCGGTTTTTGTTTTGTTTTCCTTTTTTTTTTTTTTTTTTTTTTGTTTTGTATTTTGTTTTAACCATTTAAAACATCTCCATTCATTTTATAAAACTCATTTTTATAAAATGTACATACATTTATGTAATTATTTAACCAATTAAATAATTAATTTATATAAACAAATTATCCAGATAATTTATTTAAATCCTCAAGTGTGTTTGTTTAGAAAACCAATTTTCTAAACACGTAGTGTTCGGTATTCGTTTAAATGATCAAATCATTAAAAGAATACATTTGGTGTCGTCTAGCTTGTTATTGGGTATGACCCGACTTGGATCAAACACAGTTAGCCACATTAGTATAAGTATGTGTCTCGGGCATACGTAATTCCAACAGAAACTCCGAGTAAATTCGGGCTTCCGGTAGTGTTGCGGTGGGAGGTTTGAGGATGAAGATCTGGTGTTGTCAAACTTTCTCTTCCCGCTGTTCGGGTTGCTGTTGTTGTTACTGTTGCTGACGTGGTCATTACTCGGGTTGTCACGGGCTTTAACAGTCGAACCCCTCGGTGGTAACGCACCCTGGGTCACAGCCTGATCCGTCAGTTTGTGAGCCAAACGGATCGCTTGTTGGATCGTGGCTGGTCGGGAAGACGTCACCATACCCTGAATCTGTGGT
Organism: Bidens hawaiensis; assembly: GCF_021521415.1. Taxonomy (NCBI): domain Eukaryota; kingdom Viridiplantae; phylum Streptophyta; class Magnoliopsida; order Asterales; family Asteraceae; genus Bidens; species Bidens hawaiensis. The sequence continues at coordinate 43,846 of NW_027491170.1, forward strand.
GCTAATCCATCAATGTACATTTCTATCCTCTTGCTCGGCGGATCCACCATCCGCGGACACATCACAGCCAACTCGTGCGAATGAGTAGTGTAGGCTTCGATTTCCGAGCCCACCATCTTCAACGACCAAAACTCCGACTCTAACTTCGAAATTTCTTCCCTCGGACAGTACTCCTCTCGCATCATGTTCTTGAACTCCTCTCAGTTCATCGCGTTAGCCAGTTCCAATCCAAGAATTTGCACATCTGCACATCGTCTGGGGACACCTCTGAGTGTGCCTCTGGCTCAGCCGGTTCTTCCTCCGGTTCTCCTTCGGGTTTCTCCTCGGAATCTTCCTCGGGCTCCTCTTCAGGCTCCTCTTCGGGATCTTCTTCAGTATCTACTTCAGACTCTGCCCCAGGCTCGGCCTCAGGCTCTGCTGCGTTCTGATCAAGTTGCATTTGTAGGATATCGCAACGTTCTAACGCTATCTCAGTTCGGGTCCTTGCTTCTTGGAGTTGCTCTTGCAAGTCTATCATCTCGGCTTGCATCTTCATCATAACCTTGGTTTGTTGCTCACTAGTCTCTTGCATTTCTTTCATTGCCGCTGTCATGCGGGCAATCTCCTCCTTATTCTCGGTTTCGCCTTTTAACAACCTGGAAACGTTTTCTCTCGTGTAGCGCATGTAACCCACATCACGTTCCAAACAAGAAACGACAGCTGCGAGAACTCGCTCCACAGGTTCGGTTATGGGTGGTAGAGTGTTAGGGTAACCAGGGTGGTTCGGGTGAGGCAATGGGGGAACTTGTTCACGGTAGACCATACGTCTGATCATGTTGGGGTACCATTCCCAGCTAACGTTGTTGTCATACAAGCCTCCGGATAGGCGGTACCTCTTCGGTGCAGGAGCTTCGAGTTCCGGGACCACACGGGGTGGCGAGGCAGTAGGTAACTGCGGTTCCTTCCCGTGAGCATGCGTCATCGGATCGGATGATGATGAGGGTGGCGTCGACATTTCTACAGGTAAGCCGTGTATATGCGCGCGTATGAGTAAAGGAGATAAGGAAATAAGATTTCAAGACTACACAAACCTATGCAGTGCGTATCATTATAACTAATGGGTCGTCGCGGTTATAGTCTAGTATGCATGCAGTTTCCTAGTTCGCTATAACCAATGGCTCTGATACCAATCTGTCACACCCTCAAAATCCACTAACGGAGTTTTACCGTCAGAGGGTGTGAACTGGCAGGATCGGAATCATTAGTTATAACCAAACCAAAGAAAAACGTCTAAATGAAAATAAGTGCGGAAGCGTAAAACCTTAATTCAAAAGTTGCGCCACGCAGGACGACTTAAAACCAAAAGTAACTGTTAAAATTAAGTTTGCAGAATAAAAGTGTTTTCATTAATGCATGCTCCTAAACCGCGCGCCCGCCTCGGCTACCTGAGAATAACATACTAAAAGTGTCAACACAAGGTTGGTGAGTTCACAAGTAAAATAAGATAAATCGTTTAGCGTTTTGCGTAACCTCGTTACGCCGTTTAAATGTTGCGTAACCTCGTTACGGCGTTTGAGTGTGTAACCACGTTACAACGTTTAAGTAGTGCGTAACCTCGTTACGACGTTTGAGCGTGTAACCACGTTACAACGTTTAAGTAGTGCGTAACCTCGTTACGACGTTTGAGCGTGTAACCATGTTACAACGTTTAAGTGTTGCATTACCAGATAGTGTTATGTTAAATTATATATCGATAGGTAGCTAATCTATACAACAAGTATTGCTAAGTGGTTCGCGACCGAAGCTGACTGTTTATCAAGTGCCCGTCACCAGGTCCTCCAGACCATGGTATGTGTTAGCCCAAATTTACACCCACTCAACCTCCAGTTGAGCTATAACGTCGGGTGGGGTTTGTCAAACCCAGTAGTACTACCCAAAAGTGACTCGCTATTCCAAATATTAACCGGTCCGATGTGTGGGACTTCAAGTTGTTACAAATGCCGCTTAGCCTTTACAAGTGATATATAATTTATAACAAAATCTTTCATATGCGTTTATCTCAGAAAATATGTTTATCGGAGTATGTTATCTCCCCCAAGTGAAAAACGTTTGAAAACAGTTTAAGAGTGGGGTAAGTGAACTCACTGTTTGCGAAGAATATCCGATCTAGATCACCAAGTGATGCGCGTCGTAGAAAACTCTCTAGCGTTCTAAAATAACAAAGAGATTTTCTAAGTATCGGAACGTTTAACGAGTCTCTAGACTCGGCACATAATACCTATGCACGTAACATGTTTCGTGTTTCGTTTGTGAATCGTGTGTGACTTAAACAAGTACAATTGTGATACGATACATGAGTGAGCAATTACTTTCGTGTCACGTATTAATAACATACTTATTAACAATTATTCCCGTAAGGGCATTTTGGTCAACAAACAAAGACTAACTAACCATTATTCCCCATAAGGGCAATTTGGTCAATTCATGGCAATCAACTAGCAACTATTCCCCGCAAGGGTATTTTGGTCAAAATACAACAATTATATAAAAACTATCATATTTCATGCATTCCTATACAACTCAGCAGCTAGTTTCGTTATGACAGAATTTCTACTTGAAAGATTGCACTATTTCACTGATCATATCATCTCAATTAATTCACCAAAAATTACCACAGAAGCATACTTATCTTAGGTTTCCAGAACATCTTTTATCTTATTTTTATTCCATATAGATTGTTCATAATGATCAAAACATTACAGCTAACTTATATCAGTCAGATTCATGTACATCAGAATGTTATTTGCAATTCCCGTTAAACGAAAAATCCAATAAATGCAAGACCACTTGGGTTTGGTTCCTAACTCAGTGAGTCAACTTCCAGAAGTGGAACCAACCCAATTGGTCTCGTGGTTCATGAGATATAACATTTACAACATAACCTAACAGCAGGTCTAACAGCTCAGCTTTGCATCACGTTTTTGTAAAATCATAAAAGTGTACTTCCACTTATCCAAAAATTACGAATTTATACTTCATAGAAACTAGACTCAACCTAGTTTACTGCAGTACCCACAATCTCAATCAATTTTCACGTTTACACTTCGTTACAGTCAGTTAAACATCGTATATACATTCTGTCCAGAATCTGTTCACATCAAAACTCAACATAATCACAACCTATGAACTATCATGCATCCATATAACCCTCTAGACATTATAACTACTATCCATGCATATCAATCACACCATACATACAAGATTAGGGTTTGTGTTTTAATTTAAATCAAGAACAACAATCAATCATGTATCAATATCAATCTAGTTATTAATCTATTATCCAACTAACAAGAATCCTAACAATTACATACATACAAGATCGGCCTACTTAGGGTTTTCACATAACCCATCAAACATCAAATTAAACAATCAAAGAGGTAAGAGATGATCAAGTATACCTTCCTAGCACCTAGTTCTTGAATCAAACTTGAAAGATATGAAGATATGTGTGTGTGTTGGTTCCGATCGCAAAAAGGGTTTGGGGTTAGGGTTTCCGATCGGAATCTTGTGGGGAAAGGGAATGGGAGTTAGGGTTTAGTTTAGGATATATTTATAGATTAATATGTTACATCTTGGTCCCTCAACTCCTAAGTATTATTTTTCTCTAGAACATTCTACCATACTTGCATATTAAATAATCATGACAATAATATTATCACATAACACGTAATCCTAACACATAGTTATCACATCATTAGTGTTCTAGTGTGCTTCGTTTATTCCTCGATCGTTTGCGTTTCGGTGCAAATCCCGAAAGACTACTACACATGTAGTAAGTGTTAAGCGTCATTTAAACCCTAGTTTAAATGTAATGAAGTATGCGTTATAGATTCAACGATCTTAAAGTTTGAATTAACGGAGTTGAGTTAACGAGGTTAACCTGGAATTGACGATTGTCACAAAATGCCTCCCAATGGTGAAGTACTCTGCCTGTTCCCGCAGCTGCGGATACAAGCCATCAGGGAAGGCCACCCGCTCAGCAAGGCTACACGCACAAGGCACTTAGCTCTCAATAATTCAGTAGTCACCTGAAGGAATGAGCAAAGCCGGGAACAATCCCGCACAGAGGCGGGAGGGGGAATACTCCCGCCCAAATAAGCCAGTCCGTATGATACTGGAGGATCTCTTGTACTGTACCTGACGAGGTATGGGCAAAAGATCTGACCAGAGACACGACAGCTCATTGACAACAGTATGGCGAGCAGCATGCTCTTGTACTGTATGTCACTATTAGCCGCTGCCTACTCACCAACTCCTGCCATACCACGTGCATAGCCGGCAGTTGGTGGAAAAGGAATAGTACACAGCAGGCCTGGTCACTGTCAACCGCTGCCTACCCACCAACTACCAGCAGGACACGTGCGTAGGCCACAGTTGGTAGAACAGGAATACTATTCAGCCGGCCATACCTTCTTGGAAACCTACCTTCGGCTATAAATACCCCAAATGGTATGATCATCTCACACACACTTTACATCTTGTATCTTATACCTGATATCTGCTCTAGCAATCTCTTAATATATACTTATATTTAAGAGCAATCTAGTCTGATTCTCACGCCGGAGGGTGGTCACAAGGAGGAACCCCCCCTTCTCAGTGACGAGCTCACGGTGTCTGTTTTGCAGGTTGTCAGAAGGACCATCTTCGCCGGACCTAACCCCTCGTGGGAAACATCTATTTAACCCCCAGGTTACCCGTAATCTGCCCGGGGTCACTTAGTGTTTCTTCATTGGCGCCATCCGTGCATAAAAGCTAGAACTTCATTTCTTTTCAGTTTTTTCAAACTTCTGGGAAGATGGTTAAAGAAATTCCGGTAACCACAACCCCAGCTACTGGGGAGAATACCGGCTACACAGTTTTTACAAACACTACCCCGGTTACCCAAGCCGGGGCAAGTGCAGTAAATTTTACGAACACTACCCCAGTTACCCAAGCTGGGGCAAGTGCAGTAAATAATCGCTTACTGGGATTCACCGATACCCAGTTAGAGAGACAAAGAACGAGGCTCCCCCGCCAAACACTCGATGAAGTTAAAGCGTGGGCGGAAGCACTTCAAAAAGAATTCCAAGCTGAGTTGGATGAACGCCTACGTTCAATCCAACAGCCTGAGGAATTCGAAGAATACTTGGACGATGATTCGGAGGAATCCGATAGTGACGCAAACCCTCGTCATCGGGCGAAAGGGAAGCATAAGGAAACGGACTCCCAACCGAGAAGGCGTTTTGAAGAAGCCTTCAAACCAAAAAACGCGGGTGGAAACCCACGTGACTTCTCCAAAACATTTAGACCAACTGTTGCAAATGCGGGAACGTCCAAATTTGCAAGGGACATTGCGGAAGCAATTGCCCCAAAAAGTGCCAAACAAATGTCCAACATAGGCACATATGATGGTATATCTGACCCAGACGATCACTTGAACAGATTCATAGCGGGGGCAACCGTCAGCAATTGGACGGAACCCACGTGGTGTTACATGTTCCAAATGACGCTTGTTGGGGCAGCCAGAGCGTGGTTCGACCGTCTACCGGTCCACCACATCTACGATTGGGCAGACTTCCAGCAAAAGTTCAGCCAACACATCAGCCAACAAAGAAAGTATACCGAGGAGCAATGGACAATCCTCAATTGCATTCGAGAAAAAAATGAATCTTTGCCAGACTTCATCACTCGCTACAACTCAAAGAAGCTAAGTCTGGGTAATATTAGCGAAGATCTTGTTCGCGCTGCTTTTATCCAGGGCGCGAACGACCCAGAGCTTATCCGCACCTTAACAGGTAAAGATAGCATGCCATCCACATGGGATGCCATCATGACAGCAGCTAAACGCTTTGCGGAAACAGAGAAGCAACTGGGTAGAGATCTCCCCCAGAGCACAAACCTCTACACCCAGAAAACAAGAGAAGACAACGTCCTTACCTCCCGATTAAACAAAAAGCGAAAGCTAGGCATTTAGCAGTCAAGGGTAAACTTTGACACCTCATCCGGCTTGCAACATCGGTTAGGCGGAAGGAACAACGAAAGTCGAACCAAAACTCCAGCTGGACGCCACTCACCAAAAGCGTCACCGAGATATTCGCCACTGAGGAGCTCCCATGGCCAAAGGCTCCAATAATCCGACATCGTCACAATGCTGATCGGAGCAAATACTGTGAATTTCACAGGACAAAAGGCCACAACACTGAAGAATGCACAGACGTAAAGGACATGGTCAAAGCATTTGTCAGAGATGGGACGCTCGCGCACCTCGTGGCGCAATGAACGCTGAGCAGGCTGATGCGTGTAGAACCCCAGTTGGGGAAAACACGAATAAAATTGCAGCTTCAATGACGGAGACTACATACTGCGTAAACAACGAGATCCCGAACCAGGTGCATATCGGCTCGATGGTACTCCCATCCCAACAATATGGAAGGGAGCTCAATTACACAGTTTGCATGTAGATCAATTCCAAACTTGTAAAGAAAAGGCCCAGAGCCACTTCTAATGGAAATGATTCTCCTTATCACATTGACGCTGATGTTTTACATTTATACTTTTATGAACTTTCCACCACATACGTGTGAAAGTCGTTGCGTGGGGAAGGCGGCAAAACCCGCATAAACCCAAAAAACAACAAACCTTCACGCAGGTCAGTTAAAGGTGAAGTTCAGTCATCCCACTAAATGAAAGTGCCGGTCTATCCGCACGAATCATGATAGAGGAAACTGAACACTAACCTATTAACAACCGCGCGTCGAACGGTTAATTTATTCAACACTGATGCCGGTATTCACCGCATACATAAGTGTGAAAGTCATTGCATGGGGAAGGCGGCAAAACCCGCATAAACCCAAAAAAGGGCAAACCTTCACGCAGGTCAGTCAGGTAAAGTTCAGTCATCCCACTAAACGAAAGTGCCGGTCTATCCGCACGAATCATGGTAGAGGAAACTGAACACTAACCTATTGACAACCGTGCGTCGAACGGATAACTTATTCAACAGAAGGATGAGGAAAACCTCCACGCAGGCTAGATATAGGTAAAGTTTAGCCATCCTACCAAGTGCAAGTGACGGTTTTACCCGCATAATCACGAAGGGGGAAGCAAAACTTCAACTTATACTACCACGTTCAAAGGTTAACTTATTCTAAACAGAATTTCTAACAGAAGGATGAGGAAAACCTCCACGCAGGATAGATATAGGTAAAGTTTAGCCATCCTACCAAGTGCAAGTGACGGTCCTACCCGCACAATCACGAAGGAGGAAGCAAAACTTCAACCTATTATCTACCACGTTCAAAGGTTAACTTATTCTAAACACTTAGAAAATCTATAAAAGATGAGGAAAACCGCCACGCAGGTCAGATATAGGTAAAGTTTAGCCATCCTACCAAGTGCAAGTGACGGTCCTACCCGCACAATCACGAAGGAGGAAGCAAAACTTCAGCCTATTATCTACCACGTTCAAAGGTTAACTTATTCTAAACACTTGGAAAATTGCTAATTTAAACTAAAGTATGCATGAGCAAGTCATATAACGTTTATAAAGCAAGTCATCCAGTGAAAGAAGCGGTCTTACCCGCACAAAGATTTATATTTCATAATATTCATTACAAGAATGGCCGGGTAACTACCCGCCTACAAGAATATAAATCTATACAAGCTAAACCTATCCTTGCAGTGGGAAGGGATCTTCAGAATCAGGCTTCAGGACCACTTCCACTTGGACCCGCACCATCAGTAGAACGTGGCGGTTCAAGGAAAGCTCTAAGGATAGCTAGCCCATCATCAGCAGCAGCAACTTCATTCACCTTCTCCACCACCGGATGCGGGAAGGCAGCATACTGGTTCACTGCTTGGTCATAAACAGCTTCAGTATCCACATCAAACAAAGGGAAGTTGGAAGGCGGGATGCTTTTCTCAACGAACCCTAGACCAAGCAGGAAGCCGGCCTTTTCCCCATCCTCATGAGAAGCGTTGAGGGCTGCGCTCATAGCATCGTCATAAGACGTATCTGCGAAGACCCGATGCACAACCTACAAAAAAAATATATATATATATATATCAAAACCTTTTCTATTTACAAAGAAAAGCGTAAAGACATGAAAAGCTTACCTGAGACAACGCTTCTCGAAGAAGCCATTCCTTGGCAACCAGAGCTTCTTGGAGGGCGGCTTGAGCTTAATTACAGGCGCGTTCGGCTTCACTTTTATTGAGGTTGGCAAGCAACACTTCCTTTGCAGCAGCCTCTTCGACGCCCTTTAGCTTCCGCTCAGTATGGTCAAGCACCCCCCTCTGGTCCAAGATCTCTTGGAGCTTCTTGGCATCTTCCATCGCCAAGGCATCATGAGCCTGCTGGAGAGCCTCTAATTTGGCTTTAAGCTCCTTATTCTCCACGCGTAGAGGCTCAGCAACAGCTTCAGCCTTGGTGGCCCTCTCGGTTGCGTTCCTTGCAGTTTCCTTAGCCAGCCGAAGCTGTTCGTTAACAGCTTGGGCAGCCTTGGAACGGGCCTCGAGCCGGGCCTGAACCTCAACCTCGAGGGCCTTGAAGGCCTTCTCCTTTTCCGCAGCCACTGCGGTAAGTCTTACGTTCTCCTCCCGGACAGCCCGCGCCTGAGATACTTCTTTAATACGAGCTGCTTTTAACTTGTCGTTTTCACGACAAAGCAGCTCGACGCGCGGCTGCATCCGGGCCAGGAGAACGCGAAGCTCATTGGTTAGCCTACCCTCTTGGTAGCTAGCCATGGCTTCCCCCAACGCACCGCTGGGAGCTGCGTGACGAGCCCACTCCACGCACTCCACAGGCGTGCGAAGGGTTGTTCCTCGGCGAATGTTCCATCGTGGAACATACACTTCATTGGAATCCGACACTGCAAAAAACAAAAAGCAGTTAGGAAAAGATGATATATAAAAAAAAATGGGCCAAAAGAACCCTACGCACCTGTAGGGTCGATAACAGGCCGATAGCCGCCAAACCCATCACCTGAACCCAAGGGAAATCCATCCAAGAGGTCAGGCAGATGGGAAGGAGGCAGAAGTTGGCGAGAAGCCCCAAACATACCTGAAGGGTCGGCCGGAGCTGCCGATGTCGGAAGAGGCATGGAGGCCGCAACGGTGGTCGCAGCTGCGGGAATACCCGCTGAAATAGTCACCGCCGGCTCAGTGACTGATTCAGTAAAAATGGCACTGACAGCCGGCGGAGACGTCATCACAGTCGGAACAGTTGGCTCAACTGGCTGAGCAACTGAACCAACGGATGCAGGCGCAGCCGCCTGGGTCGTCGCCTCAGGTAGGTTGACCAAGCCTACCGTCACGGGTCCGGAGGTACTCCCTGCTCCACCCTGGAATGCCGTAACATCCACGCCTGCACAAAGAAGATATAAGTATATTGGCAGAAAGATATGAAGTTTAAGAAGAAAAGGAAGTTTGTACTTACGGGTTTTCTTGAGCCGAAAAGTGCGAACGGGCGGGGACGAACCCGATGGAGCCGGCCTCTTCGCGCCGCTCACTGTAGTCCTGGCCTGCTCGGAGGTGACGATCACTTCAGCCTCCGGAGCAGTGGTCTTCGCACCACCAGGGTTCCCCGCCACCTCCTCGCTCTCTGTCTCCGAATCAGACAGAGGCACTGGATCGGCAGTGGAGGCAACCTTTGCCTTCCCCTTCCCGCCGGCAGCCTTCTTTCGCACCAGCGGAGGACCATCTGCGGATTCCTCATCAGAACACAAGATTAGAGGAATTCCGGCAGAGGTTTCAGCATTTAGAGGTCTAGGGTTGAACAACGCCTTACCTGGCCGCGTGGCGCTCAGAATAGGGTGGCCCGGCGGGTAGGCCTCCACGAACCGATCCCGCGTTTGCTCCAGGATGGGCAACTCGTTCTCGAGAGCACGAGTACCCATCCGTGCGGGACCATCACTCTCCCGCGGCTGCAGGAGAGACTGCAAATCGTTTCCCTCTGAAATAAACAGGAAAGAAGTTAGAAGAAATTCTAAATCAATAAAAAGAAATAAAGCATACCGTAAGGAACAGAGTTCAAACCGTATTCAAGGACGATCGGGATCTTTTGTGCCACCACATCCTTCCACACCCGGCTCATCCCGAGCATCACCATCCCGGACTCCGCAAAGCGGTAAACCGGAGATTGGACTCGGGATATCTTCGAGAACCATTCCGCCTCCTGGTAGTTGGAGGCGTGAAGGCTGGGGAGTGCTTGCCCATTCTTGAACTTCATGGCAAGGGGGATGGCGCGAGCGGAAATATAAAAGAATTCCCGCTTCCACGAGCGAAGACTACGCTCGGTCACGCAAATCTTCAAACCCTTGATCCGGGTTATCAGAGTATACCACCCCTGGATGCACCTCCAAGAGTAGAAGGTCATCAGGCGGTCAACGAAGGGCTCAACGCCCAGAATCCGGCACACCCACTCGAAGTGGCGAATCTTCGCGATCGCCATCGGGTGTACCTCGGTCAAATGTACACCGTGCCTCTCCAGAACACGGTACACAAACTTCGTCAACGGGAACCTAAGATTCCCGTAGACAAAGAATGCAGCATATACCCCGATCTTGCCTCTGGGGGCATCATACACCGTCTGGTGAGGTTCAGGAAACTCAGGCTCGAAAGACTCGAGCATGAACTTCCTGACGATGTAATGATACAGATCGACGGGCAGAGCACACTGGCACTCGCCAGCAGTACTCTTGTCATCCCTGTCGGACGTGGATGACGGGTTCCCAGCGTACGCCACAGCCTCCTCGGCTGTAGCCTCAAGATCATGAGAAGACATTTTGCAAGTATGGAAGAAGAAAACGATTTCAAGAGAATGCTCGACTGAAAAGAGAGTATTCGCCGGAAATCGTTTTGAAGATGAAGAGAAGTGAAAGTGTGAATTGCTAAGGACCCTCTCCCCCTTTATATACTAATCGCAATTAATGCGATGAAATTAATGCGGAAGAGAGAGAAATAGCAGGTGCAATGAAACTATGACACGTGGCAAAGAGCAGGCTGGCAACAGCTGTTGAAAGGACGCGTGCCATTAATTTCGCGGCTACGCGCCCGAAAAATCGCGCCCACGCGCCTTAAAAAGCGTCTGGAATGACCATGTACTGTCACGTCACCATAACTTCCTGCACGTCCTGACACAGTCAGAAGAAACCGTCGCACGACGTTTCAAGAGTTTGGACTGTTCTTATCCTTTCACCAACTCTTCGAATTTCAAAATTTCAAAAAGATTCAAAAGTAAGCGGGAATAAACCCCTTACCTTGGCAACCAAGTAACTATAAGACAGGTGCGGGTACAGTGTTAAGGCAAAACCCTTCACATACTTAGCACCTGCAGGGAATTGAAGCCAATAATACCTCGGCAAACAAGTAACCGTAAGACGTGTGCGGGTACAGTGTTTAGGCAAAACCCTTCACATACTGAGCACCCGCAGGGAATTGACGCCAGGAATACCTCGGCAACCAAGTAACCGTAAGACGTGTGCGGGTACAGTGTCAAGGCAAAACCCTTCACATACTGAGCACACCGCAGGGAATTGACGCCAGGAATACCTTGGAAGTAAAGTAACCCTAAGACGAGTGCGGGTACAGTGTCAAGGCAAAACCCTTCACATACCTAGCGCTCCGCAAGGAATTGAAACCAAGAAGGATCTTCTGGGCAATGCTTGCGGAAACGAGAATAACATCCCCGCATAGCGGGAACGTCGAGAACTACATTGTTCGAAGCTCCAAGATGGAATTGGTTGTTTTAACATAATTGATCACTATGTTCAAAACTACCAAAACCTCATGGAGAATCTACACAAGTGGGACTCAACGCTCCTGACTTGCGAGGAGGTTACAGACCTGCCCGCATCATACCCAAGGATCAAGCAGGAAAGTCGGGAATTTCTGCAAGTGACATTAGGACTTCCGCGGGAAGAATCCCCATGGAAAACCTAAAAACTAAACCCTTTTCAAAACCCTTTGCTTAAGTCCAAAAGTTCACCTCACTTTATTAAACATCCATGAGAAGAACATTGGACTGGGGGGACTTGAAGAGGTAGGTCCCAGCAGAGCCCAGTTGGACCCGCATGACTCACCTTGAAGAGAGACGTCTGCGCAGAAACCAACTGGATCCGCAGGACCCACCATGCTCAGAGACGTGACGTCCTTACGCTCAGTACGCAAGCTGTTCCCACAGGAAATGCCTCCCAATGGTGAAGTACTCTGCCTGTTCCCGCAGCTGCGGATACAAGCCATCAGGGAAGGCCACCCGCGCAGCAAGGCTACACGCACAAGGCACTTAGCTCTCAATAATTCAGTAGTCACCTGAAGGAATGAGCAAAGCCGGGAACAATCCCGCACAGAGGCGGGAGGGGGAATACTCCCGCCCAAATAAGCCAGTCCGTATGATACTGGAGGATCTCTTGTACTGTACCTGACGAGGTATGGGCAAAAGATCTGACCAGAGACACGACAGCTCATTGACAACAGTATGGCGAGCAGCATGCTCTTGTACTGTATGTCACTATTAGCCGCTGCCTACTCACCAACTCCTGCCATACCACGTGCATAGCCGGCAGTTGGTGAAAAAGGAATAGTACACAGCAGGCCTGGTCACTGTCAACCGCTGCCTACCCACCAACTACCAGCAGGACACGTGCGTAGGCCACAGTTGGTAGAACAGGAATACTATTCAGCCGGCCATACCTTCTTGGAAACCTACCTTCGGCTATAAATACCCCAAATGGTATGATCATCTCACACACACTTTACATCTTGTATCTTATACCTGATATCTGCTCTAGCAATCTCTTAATATATACTTATATTCAAGAGCAATCTAGTCTGATTCTCACGCCGGAGGGTGGTCACAAGGAGGAACCCCCCCTTCTCAGTGACGAGCTCACGGTGTCTGTTTTGCAGGTTGTCAGAAGAACCATCTTCGCCGGACCTAACCCCTCGTGGGAAACATCTATTTAACCCCCAGGTTACCCGTAATCTGCCCGGGGTCACTTAGTGTTTCTTCACTAATAGTATAAAAAGTCGACAATCACCTTGCTACCGGAACTTGTGAATCTGAGGTAAATAGGTTGACAAGTTTGGTGGGTTTTAAAACTGGTTTTTCGGGTGGTTGTAATTGTGTAAAAATCTTTTTTTGATCCATGTCAATTTTAAAACGACCCGACTGGTGCTGATCTGGTATCTCGAAGGACAAGCTTAAAATGTGGAACATTAATATGAAGGTGTAACCCATATATCTAATGAGTCAAATGTTGTGGCGGTTTTGGTGAGTTGTAATCAAGTTGTAAACGGGTGAACAAGCTGCAACAAATCGGTTAAACGAGTCTACAAAGGTCAACTTTTTATTAAGTTTTTTATTCTAATATTAAACTGATTGAAGAAATTGTAACACAAACTTGATTAAATTCATTGATCCATACACTGTCCATATTTATGAGGCTGAACTGAATCAAATACTATATGTCCAAATCATATTTAATTTATGAGCTCCACTGCTCGACGAAATGCACGTGTGAGAATTTTCATCTTTAAACCATTATTTTTAATATTTGTTGTCTGGATTGTGACCAGAAAAAAGGTGACTGCCCCTTTTGTTCTGGATACCAAACCAAACTACCCAACTGCTTGGATTTCGTTCCGGACTCGGGTGTTTCTGATAGAGGCCGATTTGAGATGGCTAATCTCCCAAGATAATGACCCTTTGAGCGGGTTAGACTCCAAAGAAATAATAGAGAGAACCGGACATTGTTAAACAATTTTCTTACTAACTCATTCTTAAACTTGCAATGCCTTTTATAGGCTACATTTGAAAGTGATAAACCAAAAGCAAAGGTAAAACTAACATAAGCATGAACTAAACCACTAACCTAAGATAACTTCTCACTAACATAAAATAAACAAACTAGTAAAGATATTGAAAGAAAACTAATTAAAAGAACAAGTTGCATGGTGAACGTGGGATGTAGCCAAAGGGTCTTGCATGTGCATGAAGACTAGAACGTGGGCACGTATCAGTTTCCAGTAGGTTATTTGGTCTCATTCGGGTAAAGTTGAGAGCTGCCCTTCAGCCATTTTTAGTTTATGATAAGTCTTTCAGCCTTTTTTGGGTGCACATCTCTTTAATGAGAGATACGGAGGAAGCTGTTTGACACCTGCTATTTGACTGATGGTACGTAACCCTCTTTTTCCTCTTACAAATCAAAACATTAATATTAATGGCTTTTACTTGTTTCCGTTCATTTAACTTTGCTCAATCAAACAGCTACATTTCCGTTTCTATCATTATCTCTAAAGGCCAAGGTTTGTGGCACTATAAATATCAATTATTATTACAACAGAAGTTGTAACTTATAGAAGCATGTAGAAGTTTATTAATACAATACTAGATAGAACATATACTTTTTAATTCATTTTTCTTCATACCCGGAAAACATAAGCGTAAGCTATATATGTAGTCTTACATACGGAACCAAAACATGAAAAACTAATAGACTTTTTAATTAATTTTTATTCAAATACCCAGAAAACATAAACGTAAACTGTATATATAGTTTTGCATACAAGAACAAAACATGAAAAACTAATTCTAACACAAAGAAATAATTAATTATAATACGCATAAACAAAATAAATACTAAAAGAACATGCAAAACCCATGTTGCCATTATATATATTGAACATATACCCTAACTTAATAACTAATATTGACTAGGATTTAAAAATTGAAAAAAAAACAAGGTGAGGCATGAACCCGTAACCTCTTAAATTAAAGATGAAACAAGGGGAGTTTTCACCCGACCAATTCAGATTCAACAATATAGGTTCCAAGTATTAATTTTGTGGGGTCCTTACAAAATTTAATATACTGTGTCAAAAATTTTTTAAAAAAAACATTGGGTCCCGGTATGATCTAACCTATGTGGATCCGCCCGTGGGTATCAGTGTGGGTAAGGTTCATGGGTAAGTTTACCACATGGCAAACTCACCCCTAACTATATGGGTAGTTTGCCAAATTACAATTTGTGGCAAATGTTTATCGTGTGGTTATATGACTTTTGAAGAAATTAAAATACTCGTTAATTAATAATCAATTTATTACATATATTACAAAAAAAAGTTTTAGAGTACTTATTGGTAGGTGTTTCTAGTTATTTTCTGGTTTGTAGTTACTTGAGGGTAGAAATAAAATAACGATGTTTGATTGGCAAGTGAATGGTTAGTATCCATTAGTACTTCTTCTCCTCTAATACTATGATGAGTAGGTAAATATGATGGTTCAATTATTAGTATATCATAGAGTAAGGTTTTAAATTTATTGAAAATACTGTCAATTACATTGCTCTAGAATTTAGTTTCTCTTCATTGAAAAGAAAAGCCATTATGCCAACATTAAATTAATTTGAGATTTTATTTTATTATATTTATTACCCTCCTCAGACCCTACCATAGCATTGCTATTGGTGGGATATACTGAGTACGATGATGATGATGATGATGATATTTGTAAATTGTAAACAGTAAACTCAAGAAAACATTTTTATATGAATGATCATGAGGCGTAATCAATAATGGACACTCTTTTATCTTTTGCTTTTTATTATGCAATAACCTTTTGTCTCCACCATTATAAGTTTTTTTCTTCTTAGATCATTCTCATCTCAACCCCTATAATTATATGTGGAGAGTTTGCAAATTATAGGGTGAGGTTATGAGTGATTGTGAGTGTAAATTATAGGGTGGAGAGAGAAATGTAGTGATTTTTTGTAAATTTTGGGAAACATTTAGGGAACATTGTTTGCCCCTATTTATTTTTTAATATTTGTTGGATTGGTTATGAGTAGAAGAGAGAGAAAACTGTAATAATAAAGGTATAAAAAATATTATTTAATTGAACAGGTGAGATAAATATAATGTTTTTTAGTGTAATTATAGAGACAAGGATGGAGAGTGGGATGAGAATGCTCTTAGTAAACGATCAAGTGGACCGGATAGATTATATATATATATATATATATATATATATATATATATATATATATATATATATATGGGATGGATATTTTGATAACCATGTTGAGTTTTAAGAACTTAAGAACTCAATTCTATTTCACACATTTAATTAAGTGAAATTGCACTAATTTTGACGTTATTTTACTAATCTCGTGAAAATAACGTTAAAAGTGACGGACGGTAATCAGGCATCATGTAGTGGCGTTGATAGCTGAAAGATAAGGGTACATACACCGATCAGCCGGTGTCCCGATGATTGAGTGCTATGTGCCTTATGTCCAAGGCTTGATGCAAAACTACTATCGAGGCGGGGGTCTCACCGGAAGCAGCCTCTCTATCCCTATGGGGTAGAGGTAAGGCTGCCTACATCTTACCCTCCTCAGACCCTACCATAGCTTTGCTATTGGTGGGATATACTGAGTACGATGATGATGATGATGGAATATGTGGTTGAGATTAAATCTAACAAAAAAGTCAAAGTAGGAGAGGGAATAAATATGTAAGTGGTTACACTAACTTTTACGTCCGTTACACATGTGTAAAAAGTCGACTCGGTGCGTAAAAAATTCTGTAATTTTTTTACGTGTATGTAACTTACATATATTACGCATGTCTAAAAAAATCCGAAAAAAAAAATCGTTACACTGAGTTTTTTCGAGTTCTTAAAACTCAAAGGGATTCTTAATTAAAATGTCCCATATATATTATATATATATATATATAAGGGTTCAAATAAAAAGAAGTTGTTTCCCAGGAATGGTAAAAACCATCAGAATTTTGACATTTAGCATTAAAACCTATGATGAAAGAACAATTGTAGGAAACTATGTCGGTTATAATGGTGAAAAAGTAATTGTAGGAAACTATTACGATTTTTTGTAATTTTAAATCTCAGCCATTGATTGATATAATCCAATGGCTATGATATATTCCTAGTCTTCTTAGAAAACTACTTGTTTTTACAATAACCCTCCCATATATATATATACAGGATTGATGTCTTTTGAGAACCGCTTTGAGTTTTAATTACTCGAAAGAACTCAACGTAACAACCTTTTTTTTTAAAGTTTTTTTTACTCATGTGTAATACATAAGTGCAAGTAATGTACAAAAACTTACCGTAATTTTTTACACACCGAATCGACTTTTTACACATGTGTAACTAAAGTTTAAACTTGTGTAATCAACAAAAATCTTTATTCTCTCTTCTGGTTCATTTTTTAATCAAATTTAATCTCATCCACATATTCTAACTCATTTAATTAAATATGTGGTCTAAAATTGAGTTCTCAAAGTTCTTACAACTCATCAAGTTCTAAAAATATCACTCTCATATATATATATATAAATATATATATATATATATATATATATAGTGTGTCAAATTAGTTATTTGGGTATTTGCAATCAATTAATTGTGTGATGCTATAAATTTGATATGGCTTAATGGTAGAGCACTCACTTTACAAGTGAGAGGTAGGGCGTTCAAACCTCACTATCACCAATTTATATAGGAGATATGAGGGATGACCCTGGCTTGCCAGGGTTCGAGTCCTGCTCTCACCCGGTTTTACCGGCTCCTCATTGTCGTGCCATTTGGCGGGTGTGGGTCGGGTTTTATCTACAAGAAATTTGACTTTTAGCGGCTACAAAAGTCGCCGCTAGTTCGCCGTCGCTAACGATCTAACTAGGTGGAAACATGTCGCCGCTAAAAGTGTTACCGGATTCCGATTTTTTGGTTCCGGTAGGCTTTTGGCGCCGACTATGTCGCCGCTATTGCCTCAATTTTCGTCGTTTGTGCTTTTCGTGTTTTTTGTGCTTTTCTTAGTATTCCCAATTTTTTACATCTAAAACAATTATATGCAAATTTTGTGCAAATAAAAACTACAATTAAAGCATACCACGAACAACCAATGGATATATATAAACATTTTTTTTAAGTGAAACATAGAAGAAACAATTAAAGCATACCACAAACACTTTGTTTAAAGTCAAATATTTAAAACATAAAACTAACTAGTCCATATCCCATCATCCGTATCAACTTTGTTTCCTTTACGTGATACCTTCTTCGAATCTGAAGAAACACGGATCTACTCCCCTTAACGGGTCTTAGATCCAATGAGTCCACAGCGTAGGATACGGTTACTCACCAATACGATATGAACTCAATTCCCAAAGTTCAGTGACGTGAACCTACAAAACAGACACCGTGAGCTCATTACGGGATGGACAAGAGGGGAGGTCTTCCCGTAACCACCATCCGGCGTGAGAATAAGTACAATTCTGATGAAGATCAGGTACTTCAGCAAATAGTGAAAGTATAGTGAGAGTGCATGAATACCTCAAGATGATTGGGAAGGTGTTTATAGCCGAAGAGTGTGGGAAGGTGATTGGGCCAGCTGTCCCTTTGGAAGATGCTCTCATAACCACCTGGACACGTGTCCTCATATGATATGTTCAATTTATACGTTGCATGTGCATGTATAACAACCTGGACACGCGTCTCCATATGACAGGATGGTATATAACCCTGACCATGTGCACGGTTATAACGGCCTTGCCAGGTGTCCTTTTCTGGTTGGTTGAGAGGTCATGTATTGCTCAAGAAAGCATCTTGGTAGATCTTCTAGAATGTTATTGGATAATGACAGCTGTCCCGGGGCCCTACCTCATAGTTATTTACGCGGACGGATTCTCCGTCTTGCGGATGACTTCTGAGGGTGCCATGATGCTTCCTCATGTCTTATGAGGTTGTTTCTTCCTCAGGTAATTATGTGGGTGGTCCCTATGTCCCACGGGTGCCTTATGAGGGACATCCGATTGACCCGCAGGTGATACTTAAGAGTATTTGGGTCTTTTCAGTACCCTACCTCTATAAGTCCCCCAGTCTAGTCTTTCTTCGGCGTGAAGTACTTTATGCGGGTGAAATTTTGGACTTAATGCGTATTTGAGGATTTTTTATTCTGCAAGTTGATTCAAAAATATCTTTCGTTGTTGTGGATAATCATGAAAAAGGACAAGTTGCCCACTCGCAGGTGCGTGTGCTTACGATGAGACGTGTATGACGACTGCTACTTTACCCGGATGTACAACTTTTACCTTTTTCGAATTTCCCGCGTGACGTGGCGCTTATCTATTGGGTGATCTTTCTTCTCTCCACTGTTCATATCCCATCGCATTAATTGCGATGGGTATAAATAGTGGAGTTTAACTTCTCACCGAAGTTTTATCGCCTTTTGATTTCTGATTATTATCTTGTTTTCTTTCTTTGAAACTTTCGATTATTCATCCAATCTTTCTTGAAACTATTCGATATTCCGTCTAACGTTACTTGAATGGCGAGTATTCAGTCTGAAATCAATGAAACAGAGGTTCAATCGGACCAGTCTGAGTACCAGAAGCTCATTGAGACTTATGGTATTCCTTCGGAGTGGGGACCAGAGTTTCCCTCTTCTGGATCTATAGCCAGTTTCCCTCCTCCAGGGAAGATGACTGTTTATTCAGATTTCTTTGTCTCTGGAAACTTCCGTTTTCCTGTGACAAAGTTTTTTATGAGGATATTGGGTGCTTTTGGGATACATTTATCTCAGTTGCACCTTCATGCTGTCATGCGAATTCGTCACTATGAATTCGTGTGTATGGCTCATGAGATGGTGCCTCGTCTCGACCGATTCGTTGTTTTTTACCGAATGGTCAACCAAAACGGGTGGTCAACCCGACTGCAGTTGGTAACAGCTGAAACTATATTTCCCAAATTACCCCTCCATTCATATCTGGTCCTTTTACTAGTTTCATGCCATTTGAACCAACTATTAAATCAGGTAAGTCAAAAGTATACCCCATGCCAAGTTTGACCAGAAGAAAGTCAAATAAGTCCAAACCATTGCTTACCATTTTGCAGATTCTTTTGTTGACTTCCATTTACACTTAAACTTTGACTGTTGTACCAAATGACAAGATTACCCTTGCATATATCAATATTGCATGTATTGTAAGAATCAACAATACAATTGATCTACCAAATTCCCCAATTATTGTCAAAATTGATCCAAATCTTTTAAATGTTCCGCATGTCATGTTTGACCAGCAAAACGTCAAACATGACCAAAAACTCATGTTTAACCAAAATGCTGCTATTAGTTAAGAATTCCTACAACACAAGCCATTGAATACTCATATCTTTAAACTTTGTCATCTCAAAACCAAATATTATATTATAGAGCCCAATGACCAAAATACCCTTACTATGAAAAAGTTCAAAATTGGACATACGTACTGTGAGGACCTCTAGTACAGAATTTCAGTCTAATAGAAATCAGACAAAGATTGACTTAAAACACTAATCACAAAAATCAACCTTTGATCCTTAATAACTTCCATTATGACAACGGCTTTAATAGATTGATTTTATGATTGTGTACCAAGATTGATCTTAAGCTGCCAGCAACAAAATTGTAGCTGAAATATTCTGACAATAAGGAACCATCAACATGTGCAGTTGACCACAAAAAAGTCTATGTTAACAAAAAAAAAAAGTCAATTTTGGCAAAATAGCCCAAAATGACAATGACCATAGTAGTTTCCATGCTAAAATTGAGTATTTATAAACATATATATTTTTTAGAATTATGTACTTATTTTAACCCATATCTCTGAATGAGTTGAACGGGTTGACGGGTTTGGTTGATTTTAAACAGAATGGCGGATTATATAAATAGGTTGAACGAATTTAAACAGGCCGGTGAACGGGTTGACGGGTTTAGTATCTCATTTCTATTCTGATAAACCTTCTCAATATCAAACATATACCATTTCATATATTGAATGCTTAAAAGATGGCGTGTACATTAACACATAAACCCATACATTCACACCCAATAATTGCAATTCGCAATGGAAACTTTCAGTTCAATACTAACCAGAATTTTTGTAACTTTTATTTGAAGATTCATTATTTGACAATGTGCTAAAACTATTTTTATATTAATCCGTTTTCTTCAATCTTCATGTCAACTGATGGTACATATTACTCATCTTGGAAATATTTAAGAGAAGAAGACCAGGAACAGTTGAAAATGGGGCATGATGGTACAACTTCATCTTATTTATGTGATAACATGTCAACTGCTAAAAATCAAATGAGTAAAATGGTCAAAACAAGTTCCTTATTATATCACCATTGTTGCTCCGGTTTACTGTTCGAAAAAAAAGTTGTTGCTCCTGTTTATATTAACCTCTTCTCTTGTTTTTTAATGAATGTCAAGTCTACCTAAAATCAATTAAGGGATCCGCAAATAGGTGAACAGAAAAAGGAGCTCGAAAACTGAACTGATTTTAACCCGAACCGAAGGAAATTTTAAAACCAGTTTGCAACTGACCCGAATTCGATTGAAGCTTACAAACCAAACCCAACACACTTCAGTGTGTGAAACACAAGAATACAAAGCATATAAATTATATGTAATATGTGTGTCTGGGTATGAATATTACATACATGTATAAAGTATTCACGAACTTGCAATTACGTAATCTATTAATAAACTTATTACGCACACAGGGCATGTGCCACACGTATATTATCAATAACTTCACATTCTTGTCACAAACATTACATTGACTAATTGTAATTACACGCATAATATAATTTACTAGACTCATCATAAAAGTAGCTAATATGTTATTGTTGTATATATATCATATAAAATCACTATCACGGAATTATTCATATACAATTTGGTAAATCACATGTTGCCCATCCCAAACCACCCTCCCAACACATCAACCAAATACACACCAACTTATATATGGACATATTCTTTTAGAATACAAATTGGTGATCCTTAATTAAATTTGAAATGTTATTAGATTAACTTAAGATTTTATAAAATCCTAAAATTTCTCTCACTTCCCTTTGGTGCCCCCCCCCATCTCGCTCTCTACGTATTTCCTTTTCTTTTTATTTTCTTTTACCTAATATAACTTGCTTCTGAATCTCAACCAAATCTAAAAATATAACTTTGGATTTTCTAAACAAACCACTATCCTCCCCATATCTTCATGAGTCCCCATAAGGATATTGCAAGATCAATGTGCAAAACCTCAAACCCCCCCCCCCCCCCTTCTCTACGTATTTCCTTTCCTTTTTTTTTCTTTTACCTAATATAACTTGCTTCTAAATCTCAACCAAATTTCAAAAGATATCTTTGGATTTTCTCTACAAACCACTATCCTCCCCATATCTTTATAAATCCCCTTAAGGATATTGCAAGATCAATGTGCAGAACCTCAACCATCCCCCCCCCCCACTACGTATTTCCTTTTCTGTTTTTTTTTTCTTTTACCTAATATAACTTGCTTCTAAATCTCAACCAAATCTCAAAAGATATATTTGTAACACCCCAGTCCGGATTGGGCTGACGTGTCACAATAAACATGGTTTCTGAACAAAAGATATGATTTTATTTATTTACTTGTCAAACTTATAATACATTAGATAAGGTAAACATAAGGCTATTTTACAAACTAGTGCGGTTAAAAGATATTTTATTATGATCCTGATGCTTTATTCTTCTCTCTTAACCCCGCCCATAGTAACCGGTGTACCTGTAAAAAAGATAATAACGACGGAATGAGCCGAATGCTCAGTACGGAATAATAGGCTCAAAATGATTTAATTAAACGTAATTTAGATTGAACTTATAATAATGATACGATGCAAAGTGACTTAAATAAAATAAATCGTATCATATGGATGTACCCATGAGTGAACATAAAACGTGACAACATACAGGTAGCTACTCCTGAATATTCGTCACATGAGATGGCGAGTTGGCATACCCGCTATCCATCTCCTTAATATTAATCCTAGGACCGATCCATACGCCTCCTAATAGTCATATGTACCACTTGTACTTAAGAGACGCCGTGAACTGATCTCACCGTCACGGGTGGTGCACATGTTGTCGGTGCCGCAACAACATGCTCGTGGGACACTCCACGAGAACCCGTGAACTGATCTCACCGTCACGGGTGGTGCACATGTTGTCGGTGCCGCAACAACATGCTCGTGGGACACTCCACGAGAAGCAACACTCAGGGTATCAGAATATAATTGAACTTATTCATATAACTCATAGCAAACATATTTTCGTAACATATATCGGAACATGCGATAATGAGTATAACCAAACATAATAATATCGCATGACATTAAAGCTAAATCCAATGTTTAATCAGAATTGGAATTCAACAGACATCCAAATGAATTGATAATTCAAAGACGTGAGGAGTTGTAAAATATATATTAACTCAGTGGGTTTATATCAATTGAATAGGAAAACAATGAAGAGTGGGGGTAAGGATCCGTACCTTTAACTCTTAAAGCAAAACCAAATTGTTCACGACCCTTTGCTAATTATCTACATATGAGTATATTTGATTAAGAATGATGTGTGATTTCATTATTTGTTTGATTTGAAGTATGTACGTGATGCTTTTATATAGTTTTACATATATAGTTTGGCTAGATTTTATGACACAAAAATACGTTTGTAATATTTTACAAACTTCTAAAGTGATTATCACAAAATATTTATTATTTAATGATGCTTTTAAAAAATTAAACTTTGTGGACATATTTAAATTAGACTAGTTATTAGTAAAAACAAAATAGTTTGGGTTTGAGGGTGACAAATATTTATTGAACAAACAGATTATTTATTCATCTTATATTATTATTATTATTATTATCAAGTTTTCTATTTGTTTTAACATATTTACCGAAAATGTTTTGACAAGAATAAAGTTTATGATGCACACGTGTGTATGTATGTTAAAAGAAAAGATGAGCAGAATTTTTGTACCTTTGGCCAGTTGAAAAACCAATCAGTGTATACAAGGAAGAGAAACTAGAATGCTCACTTGTTTGAGTTGAATTCTCATTTTATAATTAGATTTATAATTATTTTATTTTGGTTTCCTTTACAACCAAGGCAAAGTATAGATAGTGAAGAATGAAGGTGTCCCACGTTTCAAAATGACTCATCTTTAGTTCCACGTTGCCATCAACCGATTAACATCAATTATATAATTTTAAGATATTGCTAGAAATTGTTATTCTTTATTTATTTGATTTCCATGGACGTTTATTAGGATATATTTTAAACCACTTATTGAGACTTAATAATATTTGGGAACTTACTTTGTAGAAGTATTTCTTTTCCTTACCATACAACTTTTGATTTCGTAATTATGTTTTAAGTAGTCTAGTATTATATTTTGAATGTTATAATATTATATTATTAAATCTATTTAGTTTTAACATCATTTTATTTTGTTTTGAATGCATTATTAAATATTGCTTTCTTGTCAAATATTAAAGTAACTTTCTTTTTATTATTACAATATTTGGATTTTCTCTACAAACCATTATCCTCCCCGTATCTTCATGAGTCCCCATAAGGATATTATAAGATCAGTGTGCAGAACCTCAAACATTCATAAAGCTTTATAAGACTTTGAAAAATCTATAAAATCTTCACTAAATCTCTTGTTGTTTTTAATCTCAAACTCCATTTAGTTCTCTCTTGTTGAACAAACACCCATCAGGCCATCCGTTTAATTAAGCCCTTAATTCAACCTTAAGACCATCTTATTTATGTGATTTATGTTTGTGACTAATAATCGGTCCCTAATATGTTGACACCTTATTTAAGACTAAAATTCAGTCCTAAATGTGTTTGTACAATAGATGGTTTTGGAGGGAATCGTATTGGCGACAGAATTTCAGTCCCAAATACTTTACCTCTATAATGGAAAATAGCGCAAATGTATTGGCGACTAGTATTCGGTCTCAAATACTCATATATAGAGGGAAAATATTTGAGACTAAAAATTTTTATTTAATATTTCCTAAATTAATTGAATTAAGGACTGATATTCAGTGTTAAATGCCATTTGTATTTGAAAACATCAAGGGCCGGTTTTCAGTCCCCAATTGTTTGACACAATATTACCATTTAAAGGAATATATTGGAGGCTGAAAAACAGTCTCGAAAGTCATGCAAGGAAGTTTATTTAGAACTAATAATAAGTTTTTGAAGCGTTTCATAGATAAATAATTAGGAACTGATATTCATTCTCTAATACTGCATGGCTTTTGTATATGAAATGATAATTAACCCATTTTTTGCCTCTAGTATGTCAACGTTAATTCAGCCATTTTAAAAAAAGAACTAGATATCAAACCCGTCGCGTTGCGGTGGTTTAGTTATGCAGATTTAGTTGGTATACGTTATATTTAAAACGACAACGAAAATAAATCTGAAAAAGTAAATGTACAACCGTATCGCGCAGGTTCTAACAACCGACTACATGTCGACAACTCAACTAAACCAACAAATAATTTCGTCAACGCCCAAATAAAAGTCTTTAAAATATAAAACCACCCGCGCTGTGACGGATACGACGTGAATTCGACTGGTATTGAGTAACGAAACTGAATTAAAAAAAACGGTGGTGCCCGCATTCAACCAATTAACATTTAAAAAAAAAAAGATAATGGAAACTATCATATTTAAACACCAAATCAGACACTGATATTGAATCTTGAATATATTTTGTACATCAAAGGAATAAGGACTGATTCGCACTTTTCAATTATTTGGCACGTTTTTTTACCATTTTAAAGAACATATTAACACTGAATATTAATCAAAAAAATCTTGTAAGAGACCATATTCAAGAATAGTATTTAGTCTCCAGATAGTTTTATAGATGAAAGAATTAGGGACCGATATCCATTCTCAGTAGAGTTTTTTTTTATGAAAGAACTAGAGACCAATATTTCTCTTGGTGATTACGTCATTATGTACAACAATTAAGGTTAAATTGCGTGTGATGTGTAAATTTAGTTATTTTGCAAACTGAATATTTTAATTTTATGTATTATTTTAAAGATATTAACTAACCCCATGTTATTTGAATTTGTGACCTACACGAAACCACGTTATTTGGAAGTTACTAGTTAACATCTGTTTATTTTTAGCTTTGAAACTAAAAAAATTCATAACTATTTTGTTAATACATAAACTTTATTTAACAAAAAGAAAAAAGGAATTTCAAATTTTTTTCTTATCTAAGGCTATAAATTGGCCCATTAGTATTGTAAATTTAATATTAGAAAGCTTATAAGTAACATTAGAAATGCTAAGAGTAAAAATGTTTAACACTCGAGCAATACTTGTGGTGTTGACGACGATTCCATGGATCATCGGAATCTGGAAAATAGCAAACACCACAAATATGGCTCGAGTGTTATACATTTTTAGTTTTGACCCGTAACTGTTTTTTTAAAGATCATTAGTATTGAGAAGCTATCTTTGATTGAGCAATGGTTTCGGCATCTTACGGATAGCATTTGTATGTTAAACCATCTAAAATCACTTAAAGTTGATTATTAACTACCTGAGAATATATGCAGATTAGAGTGTTTAGAGGACTTAACCTTACGGTATTGCAATTCCTTACGAGATATTCCTAACAGCATATGCAAGATGAAATGTCTAAAACTGTTAGAGCTCGTGGATTGTTATAAAATTAAGAAATTGCTAGAGGAAATTGGGGGTTAGAATCTTTGAAAGAGTTAGGTATAATAAGTTCAGGCATCAATCGTCTTCGGCAGATCATTTATGAATTGAAAGGTTTGCGTATTCCTGGTCCAGGGAGCAACTTGAATCATGTGGTTTTACAACGGTGATTTCTCAAGTGAAAGGCCTGTTAAAATCATAAAGGTCAGTTCGTTTCAACTTGTTACTTTGTGCTGGTAAGATATTTTACTTTTGTTTTATTGTGTCAAATATATTTTGATATAAGTTGTTTACATTTTTGGATGAGGTGTCGTGCTTCTATACTGGAGGGAGCAAAGTGTCATTTAAATTGTGGGAAGGGCTTTGCTGTATTTTATGGAGGGACTAGAAGGTGCGTTTGTTTAAAGTTGGAGGGCTAATGTGTCAAAAGGAATAAATATCTGGTTATTGTTGCTGATTATCAAGATAGTTCAGGTGTATTTGTTTACTTTAAATTTCTTGTAATTCTGGTTTGTTTTAGAAACATTCTAGGGTTATATTGGTAATTATATCAATGTATTGTGTATTCATGTTTATTTACAAAACACTATAAGTATCAATTTCTACACAAACTAAAACTAAGATGATATGCCACTACTTCCATCAAAAAGACCCCTGAAGTTTACAACTAACATTTAAACAAGTAGTTTAAACCATGATTTGAACTAGGCATCACATTTAACACATATGTAAACCGTTTAAAGTTTTCGGTTTTCCATGGTCCATAACCAAAACTGATTTCTGCCCAGATCAGTAAATAGATACTAACTGAACTGTTGAGATGTTGGTCCGGACTCAGGTTTTTGAGTTGGTTATTCGGTCTCGTTCTGGTAAATCCGACTGCAGTTGGTAGCAAGTCAATCACAAAAGAAGTGACTACTTTAAAGAAAATATTTGGTCATCTCAATTCTCTCAATTTATTGTGCATTGGTTCACAATTTATTGGTGTTGTTTTCTTAAAAACAATTTATTGAAAATAGACATTGTTTTAAATTTTTTATTGTACATATGGGTTGTAATAAATGGGTTAGAGTCTAAACAGCTCATAAGAGCCCCATGACAATCTTTATATTTACACTCAAAACATCATCCTATAGAGGATGAGTTGGGAATTCTCTAACGCCTTGTTTTTGAGTTTTTTAACCAAAGAAAGAAAAGGAAAGGAGAGGGAAGGATAAGAAAGAGATGGAAAGGGAATGAAATTTTTTTTAATTAGGTGTGTTCTTGAGTTGAAAGGAAATTAGAGGAAAGGATAACTATGTTATCCTTAGTAATCATCCAATTTATTGGGAAAATACATTAATTTAATCACTCCTTAACTCCTCTTACTCCTTTCCTTTTCATCCTAAAAAAACTCAAAAACTATCATTTTTAAACCATCCTTAGTTTTTCTTTCCTTTCACTCCTTAAAAAAAACTCAAGAACAAGGCATTAGGCAATGTGTAGTAAAGGGACTACAAAATGGGGCGACTTATGCCATGTGACGCGGTGAGTTTTTATTTTAGGAGTGTAATGATGTTATGGGATTGATTTCTTTTGAGAGCCGCTTTGAGTTTTAAGAACTCAAAAGAACTCAACGTAACAAAACAAAATTTTGAATTTTTTTTACACATGTGTAATACGTAAGTGTAAGTGATGTACAAAAAATTACAGAATTTTTTTACACATCGAATCGACTTATTACACATGTGTAACTAACATTTAAACTTGTGTATTCTCAGCCACATATTTCATACTCATTTAATTAAATGTGTGGTCCATATTTAGTTCCTAAAGTTCTTACAACTCATCAAGGTTCTCAAAATAACCATCCCCGTGATGTTATACCTCATATATATATATATATATATATACTCTGTTTTTTTCTTGTGCATCCAACCACCACCACTAACCCAAAACCACAATTCTTAATTTCACAAGCAGATCTAACAAATTTCTTATGAAAAATCAAACCTAGATACATAGATTAGTGAGAACTGTCCACCGCCGAACACCTTATGAACCGGTTTCTCCCCCATCAAATAGGCGAAGTCATCGCGAATATCTTGCAATATCGGAAGACTAAGGAAGAATCGTGCTTCAGGTCCGATATCTTCTCCATCAACGTCTCCGGTGGAGATATTTTCTCTCTAAATTGAAATATGTAAACTCTAATTTTGTGGTTTTGAGAGCTGAAACAGATTAACGACGTCACGGGAGAGCATTGGGTTCTGATTTGGTGCCGGTAGGCGATTGTAAATGGGAGTGGTTCGATCTGGGCTTAATCTGATTAAAGAAACCCAAATCCGGTACATTATTGGAAAAGCCCTATGATTTCGTTAGTTTCCGGCGAGACCCAAATACAGTACACTAGCAGTGGTCAGCCTATTCAACCCGTGATTAATTGTAGCCGGCGATGGTGTTGTGGTGGCGGCATGGTCATAGCCGGCGGTGGCGATGGTGGTAGAATAGTGGCTGGATTTAATGATAAACTCCGGCGGGGAGGGATCGTGGCGGTGGTGCTTTCCGGTGAGAGGGTGGATGAAGAGACGGTGTGTTTATTGATTTTTTTATTAATTAAAATACCTTTAATTAGATAAGTAAATTGACTTAATTGCCCTCATGTGCTAGGCACATGATCTGACTTAATTACAAAATCTAACTGGGTTAGTGTTAAATGACAAACGGTGTTAGATTTTTAAACATAAAGGATGAAACAAATCAATTTTAAAGATAAAGGATAACAAGTGAAATTTGATACAAACATAAATGACAATTTCTGTATTCTGTCTTTTGAGAACCTTGATAAGTCGTAAGAACTTTAAGAACTCAATATGGACCACACATTTAATTTTAATTAAATGAGCATGGAATTTGTGGTTGAAAATAAATCTGATTAAAAAATTAATCAGGAGAGAGACTAAGGTGCTGTTTGTTTTTCAGAGGTAAAATGTCAGAAGACTGCGAAACCACATCTGCCAACATCTGTAGCAGAAGAGGTGGACCAAAACTCTGCAGTCTGCAACAAGAAGACTGTTTGTTTTTTAACATCTGCAGACTGCTAAAATAAGCTGAAATTTAAATAATTAAAGAAAAATAAGTAGTATAAACGATGATGGTTCGGGTGAAATATATGACTCAAAAATCTTCAAATACCATCATCTGTAAATATCAAAAGAAACTAAAACTTGAAATTCATCAATGATTTAATAATCACTATAAAGAGGCTCAGACCTATCGAAACATTGGTGCAAAAGGTTCAAAGTGCCATGGCTGCAAGGGTACCAGCCATCCTGCATTTTTGCCACGCCAGGCACATATCCTGAGCTGATGTTAACTCGAACAACATTAGATCATCACAGCCACAAACCTGATTTCATATTTCAAACAACCATCCAAAAAACCCAAATCAAATGTCAATCGACATCGACAGAGGTGGCAACCGGCGTCAGAAACCGTGGATTTAAAAGCCATCACTTCCCCACACCGGAGTACAGCCACCACACCGAATCCGGTAACAATCAGAGGTCATAAACCCTAGATTTAACAACCGTAATTTCCCAACATCGGAGAGCTGCCACCACCACACGATCGCTGCCTAGGGTTCGTAAATCAAACCCGGTAACAATCGGCGATGATGGCGGCAATCGATAGAAAAACACAGCCATAAACAAAGATTATGGTGACAACAAATGAAAAGAATAAAATGAAGAGTGAAGAATTGCTGGTGGAGTCATCAGTAGCAACTTGGCTCATCACTTCTGGGAGAAGAGGTTAAAGAAGTAATAATACCAACACTTCTGGGAGAAGAGGGCGCGTAGACGTTTTTTAATGAAACGTCTTCGAAAAAACAAACACACTGCAGAGCCCAACGTCTGCGCGCCCTCTTCTCAGTGCAGACAAAAGAGGTGGAGAAGTCCTTCTGAGGAAAAACAAACAGTACCTAAGTATTTTTAATGATTACACAAATTTAAATGTTAGTTACACATGTGTAATAAGTAGATTTTGTGTGTAAAAAAATACTGTAATTCTTTTACGTTACTTAAACTTACGTATTACATATGTGTAAAAATATTTCAAAAAAAAATTGTTACGTTGAGTTCTTTCGAATTCTTAAAACTCAAAGTGGTTCTCAAAAGAAATCGAACATATATATATATATATATATATCACATACGCACAAACTATTTTAATAATAAAAAACAAGCATGGCGGGCGACAAAAACTAGTTGAGCACCCCTTTATCGCTTGTCGCCCCGAGGGGCGGTGTTCGCGCCCCTTGTCACCCATATCGCCCCTTTTAGTCGCCCCACTACGTATAGCCTAAGTAGTTTAAATCATGACTTGAATTAGGCATTACATTTAACATATGTGAAGGGTTAAAGATCTTGGGCCCCTAATCTATTCTTTATATATATACCGTAATTGTAATCCTTGTACATCAATGATGAAAGAGTCTAGTTGCAACCCTTGATGTAGATCCCCTGGATGTTGGGACCAAACCACGTAAAATTTTTGTGATGTCACCTTGACAGAATCCATCTTTAAACCTAGTAATATATAAAACAAAATAGGTTATTAATACTAAGAGAATATGCCACCAATACGCATGCGATGCCACCTTGAAAATACAGCAAAAGCAATCCAAAAATTGCGACCAGTGTAGGAGTTTAGTAGTATACACTAAGCAATGTATTAGAAGTAGGCATTGTACAACTTCAACTCGATATTGTTTATTTTTTCTGTTCTTTATAACAAGTCATTTATAGCCAAAGATGACACTGAAGGGACCTCATAAGTGCAGTACAATTGGTTCAGTTAGAGTTAACAAATCAAACCTTTAAAAAAAACGACTAGCTGATGCAAATACAAAGTCGGGCCATTTTTGGGAGAACGGGCTGTGTAATTTAAGTTGTCCAACTTAGTGGTGCACAAACCGGTTAGTTGAAACTGGTTATTTTCAAAACCGGTTAGTACTGGTCAACAGTCAAATAACTTGTTACGGTTAATCGGGTCAGGTTCTAACCAGTTTTGAGACAAGAAACCCTTATCCGCAATGGAAAAGGTTGGCCATAGTCATAGCGGTGACCGAACTCACGGACCAAAAATTTTCGGGTTAGAGATTCGGTTTGGGTCAGCGATTTGGATCGGGTCGGGTCATACAATATGAAATCTAAATATTTAATTTTTCTTCATTCATTCAAAGTTGAAATGATTAGTCTTACAATAATAAAAAAACAAAAACTTGATAGTTTAACCAACACACACCTAAAATATTCATAATAATGCGAATAGAAGAGTGATTACCTACCATTTGTTCATCATCCTTTTTTTTTTTGAAAAAAGACTAAATAATATCTTGCATTTGCATGATTTACCTAATTAAAAAGATCCTATAGTGAAACCAAAAATTTCACCATACAATACCAATTATAAGCTTAATTGATCGATTTCCTTAAATCCACAGTTCCATAATTATGATTCATAATCTTATAACCCTTGAAATAATCAATATTGATGTAATACAATGTTTAACAACTCAACAATTTGGAATAATAAACTAAAAATTAACATTTATCTTGTTCATTAGTGATTATGATGTGTGGTTACTCGGCGTTGTAACATGTGTGGTATTCTAAGGCTGGTCTGTGTTTAGTGGGTGGCGGTCTCCAAGGCGGTGGCCGACCGTAGGGGCGGCATACGGTGATGTGTGCTTAGTGGTCGATGGTCTTCGGTTCTTTGAGGTCCGGATCGAATGAAGGTTAGATGGCTTCCAAACCCTATTCCATTGGCAATATCTTTTTTTAAAACAAGTTTATTATTATAGTTACAAATAACCCCCTTCAAGTTTGAGTTTTATAAAACAAAGCTTTTAGTATTTGAGAGTATTTTTTTTATAGAAATTCGATGTTTCATAAAAAGAAAAATCAAACGCCGGGATATTATAAAGAAAAACATTTCAGTGGTGACTATCAGCGTTTTGAAGAAATACACTATGGGTGACCCCCACTCAATACCTATAAAAATTTCCGGACAAAAAACGCAAAATTTAACTTATTAACCGGAAAACGGGAGTGGCTGTCACCGAACCTTCGCCCTTACCTATCTGGTATAACGATTTCGGGTATAACCGAACCGGTTTACAAGTAAATAACCCAAAAAAAACTAGTTTTAGGAATAATAAAAAAAATAAATAATCGGATTGAGTTGGTTTCAGAGATCAATATCATAACCAGGTTTACGACGGTTAGAAATGGGTATAAACTAGTTAGTGGTGGACCGGTTACTAACCTTATAGGATTTCTGGTTAGAGTGATTATAATGATCACATATAATAAGGTATATTAATAATTTGATCTAATATAATGAAAATTATTATAATGGTCTCGTATAAATAAAACATATGTTACATATTTATTCTTATAGTGTTTTATCTAATATAATACAAATGATTATAATGGTCACGTTTAAATAAATAAATAAATGAGAAGAGAAGCTTATTTCTTTTCGTCAATATGCACAAACCTTGAGTTTTTTTTTATCAAGCATTTTTGGTTGACACAATTTAATTAAGAGTACCAAGGCAAGATATGGGAGGTGTCCAAGGATTTGAACTAATTTGAAAGTCTAGAGGAGCTAAATTTTATTATCTTTAACAATTTTAGTATGATTTATAGTTTTTTTAATTGAAAAAACATAACATGTTATGTGATAACGAGTGTGTACATCCTGCATGGAGGACGCCTCTTTAGTTATAAAATATACGTCTAACGTGTTTTCTCTTAATTTATAAATGTATTTGTGCCACAAACACCGTTTATATACTACATTTATTATCCGGTGATTTTATTGCGAAATACTAAAAGGCATTAAGAATCCATAGCAATAACCACGACACATAATTAAAAGGAAAAGTTCCCAATAATGTTTATAGCATTAATTAATTAATTAAAAGAGGCAAATACACAATTATCACAGATTATTGACCTGAGAAGAGACCTTGAGAGAATTGCGGTTTGATGGTTGTGGAGAGACAACCATCTTCTTTGCTAAACATGGAAACTCACAAAGGCAATTGTAAAAACCTATGCATGTCCCGACACCACTCCATGGATACCTTCTAAGGCATTTAAGATCACATACAGTATGCTCACTTGCAGGGACTCTAATAACCGCTTTACATGTCTTAGCCACGGTAATGCCTGTAAGCGAGACTGCATTTTCTCATTCGTTAATCGTTAAACTCAAAAAATTTGGCAACTTTTGCACATTTTACATATAAAGTAAATTAATAATATTTGATTGAGAATAAAGAAATACCTATGAGCAAGAAAAATAGAATAAACGTGCTGGAGATAGAGCTTGTCATGTTGAGTTACCCTTATGATCGATGTTCTTGTGATGTTGATACATGGTGTGGCGATCTGCCATGGTTATATAGGAGGAGTGATTAAATATCATTAAATATAGTGATTACCTAATACAACATCATTCTCATATACCTAAAATGTTTTAAAAGTAATCTCACACCCAAACTTAAAATGTGCGTGGAAGTTAGTTATATAGAAAACATGTTTATGGTTAATGGAATTATGAAAATTTCATTTATTGTGTTATTTACTACTATGTAGGTTGAATTCCGTAAAAAGAAAAACTATTATGGTTACATAATTCCATATAATTCTCAAATATACACCTAGAACGTTTTAAAAATAACATCACACCGAAACTTTAAGTGGGTTAGAAAGTTAAAGCATTCTCAGCATGTCCTCTATATTATTTTGAGTGGGTTTTCTATATTATAGTTATAGAGTAGTTGTAACTGATTATGATTGGAGGAGATAAAGAAACTTTTGTTAACGAGTAAATTTGAAGAAACGTTATTCATAGGACGTTGTAAATATTGAAAAACCTTTAGTGTATTCTTTACTGTGTTTGTAAATTCATAGGATGTTGCTTCAACTTTCTTTTCAGTTTTTTTTTCTTTTTAATTTAATGAGACTACTGGTTGGAAACGTTGTTGGTTCCCGTTCCATCCATTTACATGATTTAGTCTACATTCGTGAAGCCTTAAGCTGACACCTCGCCGCTTAGATGATCTGCCTTCTTCTTGCTACCGCCGACACACCGCTACTTCTGTGGCCGGCGTTTTCTCTCAAACGTTGGTTCGGTTGGACCGGTTTAGAGGTAAACGATTAAACGGTTCAGATAATTATACAAAATTTATATATAGGTTAAGATTTGAATATTTATCATATATCTCGACATAGAATTGCGTTGGGTTAATATCCGGGTTATCGGGTCATATCCGTTTATTGTTTGGATATTAAATGTTAACCAGTTTTTGTTTCTTTTGGGTTCGGTGACCGGGCAATGATATAAGAAACCATTTGATGTTTGGGTTAAACATTTTGGACATCCACCCTGTATGATTTAAATATTTTGTGGAATACTTCATACTTTTTTTTGAGTTATAGTGTTCGTATGGGTTAAACGAGTTTCCATTTCATTTGACTAAATTGGGTCGCAAGGTATTATTTATGATCTTATCCCTATTCTATCAGCCCTACAAAGTCATTGGCTTGAGCCCATTAGTTATAATTTTGACAGTTCGAGCGAAGCCCATCAGCGTACGGTTCACTTCGACTATTCAACCAATATTATGCTCAGTACAAACGATAAGTTTTCTTTAAAAAATATTCTTGCCCTATTTTTTAGGATTGTTACACAACAATGTCCTGTCCAAATTTGTTGGTCTTTTGATGGTGATCACATTGCTATTCAATGTGTAGGGCAAGAAATTTAACAACTTGTCATTGATTTCTAATGTGTGGTAGAAGTATGTGCATTTTGCGTGTAATTTCGTGTGTTTTAATTAGTTAAATTAGTTAAACCCGTTGAAGTTTGAGAATAAAATTTTTAGATCTAGAAATTAATATTGGAAAAAAAGCTTTGAAATAAGCGTGCTTGAAGTTCGTCTTTGTAGATCTAGGAGTTTCACAGCCAAGTTTAAGAGGTGATGTTGGCTTTCCGGTTTGGATTTGATTTGCTGGTAAGTATTATGATAGTTACAATGGTGGTGGTTCAGAAAGGTCTGGTGACATGGGGTTATGTCACCGGATCTTGTTTTCTGGTGATTCCGGCCATTATAAAAAATGGAACTGAAAATTCGGCTGCTTTTTTTGGCTAACAATTTTCTGGCAAAAAAAAGGAAGAAAGAGAAAGAAAGCAAGGAATAAAGAAAGACAGAAAGAAGATAGGAGAGCGGCGACGGAGAGTGGCAGGCCGGAATCGTTTTTTCAGTGAGTTTTCTTTTCCGGCGGTCAAATCTAGTCACAAATGGAGACAGCGGAATCTAAGGTGACTATGGCAGTGGTGTTTGGTGATGTTGAAGGTTGTGAACGGCGTTGGTTGATGTGGACGGCGACGGCTCTGGCGAGGTTTTCCGATGGCATGATTTTCCAGCAGCCGGTCCGGCGAGGGTGCTGGCTGATGATGTTGGTGATGGCTGCTGCCCATATATTATACATCTAAGTTTTTATTGTGCCCTAATATTGTCTATTAAGTAAGGTGGGCTTGGATTTGGCCTTGGGTCACCTATGGCTGGGCTGTTTGGACCAAGATGCGTACACTTAAACAATGGGCATTTATTTGGGGCTTGGACTTCTAGTTCATTGACATTCAAGCCACATGTTTGCTAGATAATTTTGGGTCATAAAACAATTAATATTCGGAGTTGACCAACTGAAGAAAGTCAGATACATTCGGGTTTTCGTCATTGTGGGAACGTGTTTAAAGCATGTTATTTCTATGTTATTTTCGAGGCGTTCGAGAAGTTGAGGAACTTTGAACAAATTGGATACGAATTTGGCCTTAAAAAAGAAACAACAAGCTTTGTCATTTGATTGCGGTCTCCGGTAGTTCTTCTGAACCTATACTGCTTAATGATCCGAGATGGATAAAGAAGCAATAACTCCTTCATGAATGAATTTGGTGGATCATACCTTTAGGGGGTAATTGAAATGGCTTCGGCTTTATCGGGTTGATTTGTGAAGATGCAAGACACGGTTTCGACAAAGTTTTGATATCATAAGTCAGGGGTGATTGTAAGGCCAAAGCGTTATGACTTGCGATATCAAATTACGAAACCTGTTATATGTTTTATGGTCAAGTTAATAATTACAGCCAACGAGAAATACGGACACGAAATGAGAGCTTCGGTGCACGAGTTTAGCTTCAACGGGAAAAGTTTCTAGATAGCATGTGTTTTGCTATAAATATTTCTATATTGTTTACATTTTAGTGTGTTTTGTATGATGTAAATCATCCACCCAAGGGGAGCTCACCTTGGTTGGGTCAGTTCTTTGTTTAATATATCAATCTTTTAACCGACAACGAGATCGTTCATTTATCTTTATGTTTTATTTATGTTCCGTCGTTTGATTTACCGCACCCATCTCGACACTTTGTCTCAAGAGAAAAACCGTTCATATGGTCGTTTTGGGACCAACAATGCACGGACGAGACCCAACCTGTTCAATTAAATTCATGGCATGTCTACCTCCCCATCAACAAGTGCTCATGTTCCAGCTTACACCAGATGTAATATTTATTCAAGCGATATCCAACAACTTGAGTGATGTCAATCTGTTTGCTGGTCCTTCCAACAGAATTGTACCACTAGAGGCTCCTCAACCTGTTGATACAACACACTTAGTAACCGTTGAAGATACTTCTCATTCAGATTCTGATAACTCGTTTCTGTCAGCTGACATTGTAGGACCAAATCAAACTGAACCCACAACAAATGCTCAAGAAGTACCTAGTGTGGTTGAATATGTTTCCACGCCTCCCTCTTCCAATGATAATATATAGGTTGCTGCTACTGAACAGAATACTGCTAGTGCTTCTGACAACACTGTCTCCACTCCGATTACTGGAGTTTTTGTTCCATTCATTGAAAATCTCTTGGATGGCCCTATTTCTCAAGAACATGTGGTTGATCAACCTAACATTTTTCAGCCGACCACTAGCGTTCTAATTAATGTTCCACGCAAAATCCTCAAGAAGTACCTAGTGTGGTCGAATATGTTTGCACGCCTTCCTCTTCCAATGATAATATATAGGTTGCTGCTACTGAACAGAACACTGCTAGTGCTTCTGACAACACTGTCTCCACTCCTGTTACTGGAGATGTTGTTCCATTCATTGAAAATCTCTTGGATGGCCCTATTAATTGCTCAAGAACATGTGGTTGATCAACCTGACATTTTTCAGCCGACCACTAGTGTTCTAATTAATGTTCCACGCATATTCCATCCCATTGAGAGCCTGACAGTTGATCTTAAAGTGGAACCTGTTATTCAAGTATAAGACATTCCTTAGTTGCCCGTTCATCGGTCACACCCAACAGAAAACATCATTGGCTCTCCCTCAGCCAGCATCCAAACAAGAAGCAAATCTGGTACATTAACATATGTCTTTTTGCATGTTTTATCTCACAGGTCGAACCTAAGGACTACAAAGTAGCTCTCTAGGATAATTCTTGTGTTGAAGCTATGCAAGAGGTGCTGTTACAGTTTAAGAAGTTCAACGTGTGGAAGTTGGCTAGGAAGCCAGAATTCAAGAAACTGATTGGTACAATATGGGCATTTAGAAATAAGAAGGATGATAAAGAGGTAATCATAAGAAATAAAGCATAGCTGGTATTTCAAGGTTTCTCTCAACGCGATGGTCTTGATTACGATAAGGTTTATGCTCCTATTGCTAGGCTCGAGGCAATTTGTCTCTTCTTTGCCGATGCTTTATACATGAACTTCAAAGTGTATCAGATAGATGCGAAGATTGCCTTCTTGTATGGAAAAGTGAAAGAAGAAATTTACGTTAAGCAACCACCAGGTTTTGAAGATTCTGAACGTCCAAAAATATGTTTATCGTCTTGATAAAGCTCTTTATGACCTTCATCAAGCACCCCATGCTTGTTATGCTATCTTACCAGAACATCTTTTCCACATGGCTATAGAAGAGGTATTATTACATATTTTCAACATGGCTATAGAAGAGTGTAGGTCCCAAAACGACCACGACGAACGGTTTTTGTCACACCCCGGCTCAGGGCCTAGGCGTATGACCAATAGTTGGTACATGTTTTGTAAATACATCAAAGTTGCGGTTTATTTTAGCGGAAGACTTTGGTTGAATAAAATATTAATTTATTTGAAAACTTCTCGGATAAGAAATACCCGATGTTTGAGTTATAAAGCTCGTTGAAATACTGTTTGCAATATTTTAATAATTAAAAACTGAGCCATCATTACCTTGTGAGCATCTAACTCCATGAATGTCTTGCTACATGTACTAATCTGTATTCCCTGAAATGTGGGGAAAAATACGTCAGCTATATGCTGGTGAACACGTATGACTCTATAAAACATTTGAATGACATTACAATACAATGATAGTTTTCTTTACATTCAGTAGATGCACGACCACATCTGGGCTTTGTACCACTCCCCTACACACACACAATTGTTCCCCGAGCTATATGCGTATAGCCCCTTCAAGGAGAACTTCGTTATGACTGTTAGCCCACGACCTCCTGGCCATTGATTGATGGACTGAACAGTTATGTTTGGATCCAGACACATGTGTACTCGGTCTGAGTTGCTTTTATTGTCTATATTGTATTATAACGTTTTAGAGATCAATGTAATCTCATGAAATCATTGACTGACTCTTTAAGATAAACACCCGTTCATCTTATCGAGTATAAATATGTTTTGATTGATTGAAAAGGTTAACGTATTCACGTTATAAAAGGTTTGAACGTATTCACCTGTGATTGTCTGTTCTGAATGATTGGTGATCTCGTTTGAAACCTTGACTGTGAATGATTGATTGATTGATTGATGATTGACCTATTATAAAATAGGTTTATATAAATATCCATATCGTTACTTGATCCGGCTACAGACCCTTAGTCTGGTTTTGATAGCTTAAAACCTTGATTGATCATTTGTTTGAATAAAACATTGAGACATATAGTCTTTTTATTTGTTTACCAAATCATATGTTGAGTTTCTTCTTCATGAAGAAACATCTATAATCTGTTTCTTCTTCAAGAAGAAACATTCATTGAATGCTAGTATTGAATGTAAAATCTTATGTTTCTTAATCATAAAGAAACAACATTTTAATTATATTTCATGAGTATAAAGTGCTAGGTTTCTTAATTGTGAAGAAACTATATTCTGACTATATCCTTATGAATGAAAATTAGATGTTTCTTAATTGTAAAGAAACCTTACTATAATTCTTTGTACATTTAAAGCTTATAATTATGATCAAGGTTTGGGCTATACCCATGACTGTGGTCTAAGCCATATAATATAATAATAATAAAAAAATAATGACTTAGGCAGAACCCCTACCTTACACGAGTATTCGGAGTTTGATTACTAAGATTGGTTGAGCAGCATTTCTACTCTCTAACGCGTACTAGAGCTTAAACTGTCGGAACCTTAAAGCTTGGCACACACTATGATACTTGGTACGTAAATCGAGGAGACATATGGTGGCCGTCGTGTTGTGCACGTACTT
Organism: Bidens hawaiensis; assembly: GCF_021521415.1. Lineage (NCBI taxonomy): Eukaryota > Viridiplantae > Streptophyta > Magnoliopsida > Asterales > Asteraceae > Bidens > Bidens hawaiensis. The sequence continues at coordinate 84,084 of NW_027491170.1, forward strand.
CGTGATAGATTATCAGGCTATCTTCGTGTGGCACGCACTTCGAGGTGTCGTCAGTATGTGGCACAGATTACGAGGTAACGATTGTCGGGTTGGCACAGAAACCGAGGTAGAGAGTAATTTCTAGAGAGAGAAAGTTTGGTGTGAGAGGTGAAGGAGCCGTGAGCCACCCTTTTATAGGCTGAGATTGTAACCCGTCACGGTACGCGATGGGTCTTCGTAACCCCGTCGCGTATCGCGGCGCCGCAATAATACGCCGCCATACTAGAAGCTGCCACGTGTCATGCTGACTCACCAAAGGTCCATAGCGATACGCGATGACCTGAGTTCTGGACTCGTCGTGTAGCGCGATGGGTCCCTGAACTCAATTGTTCACTTTTAGTCCCTTGTCTTTTGTTAGCTTGTCACTTCCGGGTCTAACTCCCATTGTCCAAAAATACTAAGGCGGCTCCCGGAGATGCGAGCGTGCGAAGTGAAAAGTGCGCCATCAAAGCGCCACATTGCGCCCAACGCCCTTCGCCCGAGCCCGTGCGCGTACGCGTCGGGTGCTTCGCACCCTTCGCTAGGATCGCTGGCTGCATGCTAGGCATATAAGAATATTATTATGGAAAATCTCTTCTTTATAAAGAGCTTCCATTTCTTTACCACTTTCCATGTGGGATGAGTTTTAATTTCCTTATTTATACCATGCTTCCATTTTCTTACAACTTTCAATGTGGGATGGAATTTCCTTATTCCATATTACTAACATAAGATGACTTTATTTTTATTTTTATTTCCTTATAGAATGGTTTTATTTTCTTCATTTAAATTTTCCCAACACTTATTTTAAGGAATAATTTTGATCCTTCAACTTTACTTAGTTGTCAAATTTGGATCGAAATTTTGGGGATGTTACAGTTTTGCTCTTGACACGGTTTTCAAGACGGGTGTGGTAAATTAAACGGCCGAAAAAAAGATATAAAGATAAGATATATGAATGACCGATTATTCAGTTAAAAGATTGATAATATGGAACTAGAACTGACCCACCCAAGGTGAGCTCCCCTTGGGTGGGTGATTTAAACCATACAAACACAAACTAAAAGGAAATACGAAGTTACATTTATAACCAAACAACTAACATTCTAGAAGATCTTCTTCCCGTTGAAGCTAAACACGTGCACCGAAGCTCTCGTCTCGTATCCGGATTTCTCGCTCACTTTAATTATTAACTTGACCATTAATATCTAACGGGTTTCGTAATTTGATATTGCAAGTCAAAAATAATATTAATATTGGCCTTTCAATCACCCTTTGACTTATGATATCAAAAATTTGTTGAACCATGTATCACATCTTCACGAATCAACCCGACAAAGCCGAAGTGTCTTCAATCAATATATAAGCATCTCGGATATGATCCACCGGGGATAACGATGAAATGACAAAGCTTATTATTTCTGTGAATGAAATTATTTATGTAACTCTCCCCTAATAAATATCCCGATACTCGTATCCCACATTTTCAAGTTGAGAGCTTAAACAATTTAATTCCCTATTAAATTCAACTTGTTTAAAGTTTATCACCTTAATATATAAGCATCTCGGATGCTCGTAGCCCACGTTTCAAGATCCAATTCTCGAACGCCTTGAAAATAACATATAAATAATATGCCTTGAAGAAGGTCCAACAGTGACGAAAACCCGAACAAATTTGACTTTCTTCAATTTGGTCAACCCCGAACATCATCATCAAAAATAATCTCAACCATCTTGAGCCCAAAATAAATTAACTCCAGCAGCCCACCGGTACATTTACGATCCACTGAGTAATAAGCGGGTCTTAATTGTGTAAACCACTGAGTAATATTGTCGGATCTTATTTGTCTCGGTAAAGATTAAGGCGTGGGTTTAGGTGGACAACAATATCGATGATCGCGGTTTTTGCGTTTTTCTGAGCATTAAAATCTAACCTATATGTTTGATTTAACTTTGATTTTCCGATTCTGATCCAACTGCATTAGACTTTTTCAGGGACGAAAAAGGTTTAAGTGTGGGGATGTTTGATGTGTTGTAAAACACATTGACTTTTCGTAGAATTTTTATCATGTTTTAATCGTTTTTAGTTTAATTATTAAGTGTTATGGTTTGTTTATGATTGATTTTACAAAGTTGAATATTTATTTGTAGGTTTCTAGAAGATGGTGAAAAAAGAGGCAATTTGGAAGAGTTTAGGGGCCTTTTTGGTCAAAGTTTTAAAGTTTAAGCAAGGCCCGGTCCAAGCCCACAAGTTAAAAGCCTTATAATATATTATATTAAGAAAATATCAGTCATAATCAGCCATAACTTCTGCCATATACCCGAATTTGAAAACCCTAAAACCCTAACTACAAGCTGCCGATCGCAACTTTCAGCCGCAAGAAGAAGAAGAAGAAAAAGGAAGAGGCGGCTGTTGAAGGGTCTTGGACGGCTGAGGGAGAAAGAAGGAGTCTTGGGCAGCTGATAGGGACTCAAAACATCCATAAATCTCAGCCATATTACTTAGTATACATCCTTAAACTTTATTTATCTTTCAAGAACCTTAACTTGGATTGATTTGGTCTTTTTAATTGAATTGTTTTGCAATTGTTTGATTGTTAGACTTGTTATTGATTGAGTTTTGATATTGAATGAGTTCTATAATGTTTATATTGATGTTTATGATGTTTACTTTGATTGTTTGTGGCTGTCCAAAAGTGATGAGTAGCTAAATTTGTTTGTTCTACCTAGGATAGATGAATGTTGAGTAGTTTTAACTTGTTTAATGGATTGTTAATGTTCAAGACTTAAATTGTTGATGTAAAGTTTAACTAAACCATGAATTAGATTGTGTGTGATGGCTGTGTTTTATTTGTGATTACTTATAATCCTCTTGCATTAGTTAATTGAATCGGTTTTGATTAATTGATTGCTTGTTAAGCTCTTTACTTGGTGTTTTGGGTTTATTTGCAGGATGCGCAACCGTAGGGATAAGTGGGTAATATATCATATAAAATCAGTTAAAATACACCTTCTTTGAGACCGAGAGGTGATAAGAAGTAATATTGTCTCGTTGCTTTTACTTGTTAGAATTAATACCGCGCGAGAGCGGGTTTTTGTCTTGTCAAGTTTGAGTGTTTATGTGCAATTAGTTGGTTTAATTTGGGTTAAGTTAAATTGTTCCTCTATCCTTGGTTGCGTAGTATTCGTCTCCATTAGGATAGTGTGTCGAGGAGACCGAGAGGTGAGTCGATATTTGAACACGTTAATAATTGTTTTCCGGTTTGTTCTTTAAAAGTCAACTAAAATAAGTTAAAGTTTGTTAGAGAGACTGAGAGGTAATTTGACTTTCTTGAACAAGTTTTGGTTGTGTCATCTTTTATAACCGGTGTCTTGAATATTTTCAATCCATTGTCTTGTTATTTCTGTCAACATGATTCATTCCTAGGTAGACGTTTTTATTCATTGAATTTAAATCAAAGTTTTCTTAAAGTATTTTGTTGACAGTTTTCTTTTAATTAAGTTAAGTAGTTAAATAAAATCTTAAAAATCAAATAAATATTATTTTGGTAAGTCTTAATTAGAGTTTCGTAATTAAAAACGTTTTCACGTGTCTTTGCGTTCGACATCCGGACTTCCTTGATGCTATACTATTTATGATCGGTACACTTGCCGGTTTTCTGTGGTTTCTATAGGATTTTCGTTTTTATAAATTTAAAGCTTAATTGTGATTCGTTCTTTATTCATATTATACATTTTCACACATCAAGTTTTTGGCGCCGTTGCCGGGGACACGGTTTGAAGCGTTTTAAGAACGACGCGAGTCAAGATTTTCCTTGTTTACTACTTGTCTTTCTTATTTGTTTTGTTTATTAGTTTAAAATAGTTTAGATAATTATAATTTCTTTTAATTATTTTAAATAGTTGTATGCGACGTACTCGATCTCTAGGACCACCAGAAGTTGAAGGATTTCCCGAACCAGAGAGAGAGCTTCTTGAGAGACGTCGTACAAAACCGTCTTCCAGTTCATCTACATCCGTCGGTAATACATTCTTTTCTCCTACATTATCTGAACCCATCGTTAGGGATAGGATTATGGCCGACGCACCACCGAGGAGGACAGTCGCAGACCGGGCCCGTCCAGTCGATGCTGGCGCGAGATCCAGCATTGCTCCACCAGCTATAGGAGTTCAAACGACCTGGCAGATTCCATCGAACGTTCTGAACACCATTTCCCATTCTGCTCAATTTCACGGGTTGCTCCACGAAAACCCGCATTCACATCTCACTCGCATCACACGTATTTGCGACACGTTTCACCTTGCCAACGTATCCGAAGACGCCATCAAACTCCGCATCTTTCCGTTCTCACTCGTTGATCAGGCGAGTCTGTGGCTTGAGTCCCTCCCACAGGGATCCATTTCTACTTGGGCCGCCATGCAGACCCAGTTCCTGGAAAAATACGATCCTCCGGCTAAGGCCGCTCGTTTGCGTAACCAGATTCATTCTTTCCAGATGGAGGACACTGAGAGTTTCTACGAGGCGTGGGAGAGATTCAAAAACCTACTTGCTTTATGTCCGAACCACGGCTTGCAGGACTGGGTGGTTGTTGAAAAGTTCTATAACGGAGTGACGTACGCGACTCAGAATATGCTTGACACTGCTGCAGGAGGCAACTTATTGACGACAAAGGATACCGATGAGTGCATTGCCTTATTTAACAGTTTAGCCATGAGTGGATACCAGCGACCACCTTCTAAGAGCACCAAAACCGTCGACACGTTATCACGCGGCATGCATTCAGTCGACACGAACACCGCCCTCGCGGCACAGGTTGAGGCGTTAGCGAAGATTGTGAAGGACATGCAGGAGAAGAGTAAGTTGTGCGAGATCTGCAGAGGGGGACACGATACCGTTCAATGCCCCGTAGGTTTCCAGGAGGAGGCAGTCGACTATGTTAACAATCCGAACCGAAACCCTAATTCTTTTAATTCTTATAATTCGGGTTGGAGAGGTAACCAAAATCCTAACTGGAGGAACGGAAATCATTCCGGCTTCCAGCCACGTCAGAGTCTATTCCAGGATTCCGGTGAACGAGCGAGTGGTGGGGAGAAGAAACCCACGCTGGAGGAGATGATGGCACAACAGACTCAGATGCTGTCGCAGCTTATGACTCGAGAGGATTCCCGTCACAAAGAGACTCAAGAGAAATTTCGGGAACACGAGTCATTCATGAGAAATCAGGGGGCGTCAATTCAAAATCTTGAGAGGCAGATGGGAGAGATAGCGAATCGTCTGAATGAGAGGCCGCCAGGTACACTTCAGAGTAACAATGAGCAGAATCCGAAGGCCTTCGCGAAGGCGGTGATGACGAGGAGCGGTGCAGGGGCACGTAGTGAGCCAGTGAATCGAGGACATGCGGTAGATGTAGAGGAGCAGGTAGACGAGGAAATTCAGATAGAGTCTCCACCGGCCAGGGTGCATCAGAGGCGAAGCCCAGGAAGTACAGCACAGGCCGAGGACCAGCCATTACCCAGCACACCACTGAGAGTCTACAAACCTAGACTCCCATTTCCCGGGAGAGACCGCAGGGAGAGAGATGAGGAGCAGAACACTAAATTTCTTGATCTCCTGAAGCAACTTCACCTTAACATTCCATTCCTTGAGGCACTAACTCAAATGCCGAAATATGCAAAGTTCCTTAAGGATATTCTTTTTAATAAGGAGAAGTTAGCTGAGGTCTCTTCCATCCCGCTGAGTGCTGGTTGCTCTGCAGTTTTGCAGAGAAAGTTACCGGAAAAGATTTCCGATCCTGGGAGTTTCACAATTCCCTGCATCTTGAGTGATAATACGGTTGTTCATGCACTGGCAGATCTTGGTGCCAGTATTAATCTTATGCAGTATTCCGTGTATCGCAAGTTTGGTTTAGGTGAACCGAGGCTTGCCCGTATGAGTATCCAGCTTGCTGATCGTTCTGTGAAATACCCCCGAGGGGTGGTCGAGAACATGCTTGTTCGTGTCGACAAGTTCATCTTCCCGGTGGACTTTGTCATCCTGGACATGAACGATGACGATAGTGTCCCACTCATATTGGGCCGACCATTCCTTGCCACTGCACAGGCGTTGATTGACGTCTGCGAGGGTAAGTTGATTCTGAGAGTTGGGGATGAGAACGTCACCTTTGACGTTCGACAGTCACTGAAACACCCCAAGTCTGCTGATGACTCCTTATACTTCATTGATACCATCATGGAGCATGTTGGGGAGTTTCTCAGCGAAATTTGTGGAGGATCTGCCTCCGACACCCAGATTCTCGATAGGGAGATTCCGGAGATTGAAATGGTTGCCGTAACCAATCAGTCCTTAGATGACGACACTGAGTCGCATACCCCTGAATCTGGCGTGTCTGCCGAGATCATACGAGACGATCCGATGGACTGACCTTCGGTCGAGAGTCCTCCTTCTTCCTTAGAGCTTAGGGATCTGCCCGCCCATCTTGAGTACGCATTTTTAGATGAAGAGAGGAAGCTTCCAGTTATCATTGCATCTGCTTTGACCGAGGTCGAGAAGGAGAAGTTGTTGAGGGTGCTACGAGAGCACAAAGAGACAATTGCATGGAAGATTATCGACATCAAGGGTATCAACCCTTCATTTTGCACTCATAAAATCCTCATGGAGGATAATTTCAAAACTGTCGTCCAGCCGCAACGGCCGCTTAATCCGAAAATGCAAGAAGTCGTGAAGAAGGAGATTATCAAACTCCTTGATGCGGGAATCATTTTCCCCATTTCTGATAGTGCTTTGGTGAGTCCAGTTCAAGTGGTTCCCAAAAAGGGTGGCATGACTGTCGTCACCAATGAGAGGAACGAGCTTATCCCCACTAGGACTGTGACGGGATGGCGAGTCTGCATCGACTATCGCAGACTAAATGATGCCACCAGGAAAGACCACTTTCCTTTACCCTTCATTGATCAAATGTTGGAGCGTTTAGCGGGTCAGCAGTACTACTGCTTCCTGGATGGTTTCTCCCGGTATTTCCAGATTCCCATAGCTCCCGATGACCAGGAGAAAACCACTTTCACCTGCCCTTACGGTACGTTTGCCTACAAACGTATGCCGTTCGGACTGTGTAACGCTCCGGCCACATTCCAGAGGTGTATGGTGGCCATTTTCCATGATATGATCGAGGACTCCATGGAGGTATTCATGGACAATTTTTCCGTATTTGGGAGTTCCTTCGATCATTGTTTATCTAATCTTGAGAGGATGATGTCCCGTTGCGTTGATACCAACCTGGTCCTTAACTGGGAGAAGTGTCACTTTATGGTTCGTGAGGGCATTATTCAGGGACATCGGATCTCGAGTGCGGGGATAGAGGTTGACAAAGCGAAGGTCGAGACCATTTCTAATCTTCCCCCACCCACCTCTGTGAGATCCATTCGTAGCTTTCTAGGTCATGCCGGGTTCTACCGCCGGTTCATTAAAGATTTCTCAAAAATCGCGAGACCCATGACCAAACTTTTGGAGAAGGATGCTCCATTTGTTTTTTCCGAACAGTGTATCGAGGCGTTTGATCTTCTAAAAGACAAACTCGTTAACGCCCCGATCATGGTTGCTCCCGACTGGTTGTCACCATTCGAGTTGATGTGTGACGCGAGCGACTTCGCAGTCGGAGCGGTTCTTGGAAAACAGAAGGATCATTTCCATCCGATCTATTATGCGAGCCGGACGTTAAATAGCGCACAGGAAAGCTATTCCACCACCGAAAAGGAGCTTTTAGCTGTGGTGTTCGCTTTCGACAAATTTAGGTCCTATATGGTTTTGTCCAAAACGATTGTTTATACGGATCATGCTGCTATTCGTTATCTCTTCAGCAAGCAGGATGCCAAACCTCGTCTTATCCGTTGGATCCTGTTGCTTCAAGAGTTTGATATTGAGATCCGTGATAAAAAGGGGGCCGAGAATGTTGCGGCCGATCATCTTTCACGTCTAGAAGGTGCTGAGTCAGGAGTTAGGATCGACAATCGTTTTCCGACGGAAAGTCTCATGTTCGTTAAGGCACAGGAGGAGGGCTTTCCATGGTTCGCTGACTTCGCAAACTATCTTGCTGATGGATACCTCCCGAAGATGTCCTACCAGCAAAAGAAGAAATTCTTTGCTGATGTTAAGTTCTACCTATGGGACGACCCGTATCTTTTCCGTGTTGGTGCTGATCAGTTAATTAGAAGATGTGTGGAAGTCAAGGAAGGATGGCAAATTTTGAGCCATTGTCATGTGGGACCGACAGGAGGTCACCACGGTGCGAGTTCGACAGCGAAGAAGGTATTTGATTCTGGATTCTATTGGCCTTCTATTTTCAAAGACGCATATGAGTTTGTTAAAATTGTGACCGATGTCAACATGTTGGTAATATCTCATCCCGGAATGAGATGCCCCAAAATGCGATTCAGGTATGCGAGGTTTTTGACATTTGGGGTATCGATTTTATGGGCCCGTTCCCGTCGTCTAGAGGGAACAAGTACATTCTTGTGGCTGTTGATTACGTTTCCAAGTGGGTCTAGGCCAAAGCATTGCCCACTAACGACGCCCGAGTTGTAGTGAGATTTTTAAAAGGTTTGTTTTCCCGTTTTGGAGTCCCGAAGGCCTTGATCAGTGATCGAGGTACTCACTTCTGCAATGCGCAGATGGAGAAGGCGTTGCAGCGCTATGGGGTCACCCACCGGCTTGCGACCGCCTACCACCCACAGACCAGTGGGCAAGTGGAAGTGAGTAATCGTGGAATAAAACGTATTCTTGAGAAAACAGTTGGTTCGAATCGTCGGGATTGGTCCGACAAATTAGATGACGCTCTGTGGGCCTTCCGTACAGCTTACAAGACTCCGACTGGTTCCACACCATTTCGGATGATCTATGGGAAGGCCTGTCATCTTCCAGTTGAGTTAGAGCATCGTGCTTCATGGCCCTTCAGAGGGTTAATCTTGATTTATCCGTCGCTGAGAGTACACGTTTCCATCAGTTGCACGAGTTGGAGGAGCTCCGGGATCACGCATATGCACAATCATTTCGGTATAAGGAGCGGACGAAAGAACTGCATGATAGAAAGCTGCAGGGTAATAAGCAGTTCAAGTGTGGGGATAAGGTTTTATTGTATAACTCCCGGTTGAGGTTATTCCCCGGAAAGTTGAAATCCCGATGGTCGGGACCGTTCACGGTTACTGAAGTTTTCCCGTATGGCACGATTGAGATACAAGATCGAAGCGGGAAGTTTAAAGTGAACGGCCATAGATTGAAGCACTACATTGGAGAGGCGATAACTAATCAGACAGTCGAAGTGTTCTACCTTGACTCATTCTCCGAGGATTAGGCGTGATGGATGCATCACTCGAGAGACAGCCCGAGTTGTAGAGTTTGTATTATGATTCTCTTTACTATCTGTTTTTATTTGTTTTATTTTTATTTATAAAAACATAAAAATACAAAAAAAATAAATATTTAATAAAAATAAAAAAAAATTAAAAAAAATTCAAAAACACAAAAATATGTCTATTTCTTATGTTTTTGTTTTCTGTTTCGTACGCCGCTACATGCGAGCGAGTTTGAGTTGTTACAGGTATTATTATGCGCAAGGTAGCTCTGATGGCGTTTTGGAACCGGTTCACCCGAGGTTGCGGCCGCGAATGAAATGCTATACGGTCGTTCGTTCGAATCATACACAGCTAATGAAGAATCTGCATCTAAACCAGGGGAGTAACCCCTTCTCTATTTTAATTTCTGTTCTTTCAAGTTTTAATTTTAGGCTTTAAGTTTTAATTTTATTTTCCAGTTTTTATTTTATTTTATTTCTTTCCCTTGTTCTCATCGAGGACGATTTCGTTCTAAGTGTGGGGATGGGAATTTATTTTACTTAGTTGTAGAAAAAAAATAAAAAAATAAAAAAATTAAAAAATTTTAAAAATAAAAATTTTTCACTCGTTTTTCGTTTTCGTACGTTGTTCAAGTTTGTTTATGTTAAAAAAATAAATAAATAAAAAAAAATAAAAAAAAGAGAAAAAAAATGTCCCTTGTTTTTAGTTTCTTTTGCGTTAAAGTCGGAGATGATGATTTTATTCGGAAATCGGTTTTTCAAACTACTAATAATATGAGATAAATAAAAGAAAACGCACTTAACTTGGGATGTGTCGGTAGGCTCAGCCTTGAAAATGAAAGGGCAAATTTGATAAAACGGTTAAAACGGAAATCTTTTGTGGGTAAAGCGTTTTGTCCGTGGAAAATAAGCAATGAAAGGTCGGGCCATACTCAAGCCTCAAATTTTGGTATGAAAAATTGGAAATATCATGAGTTTTTAAAAAATCTGAATACGTTATCATATGATGCTTGGGTAGGTTTAACGTTAGAGTATGCCGTGTAGCCTGTGATATAAATCTTAAAATGATAGTTTAGTGTTTTACACCTCATCGGCGTATGGTTTTATAACCTTAAACCCTGTATTGATGGGATACTTCGGGTCCGGAGACCATGGGTCTGTATGCAATATATTTAGCTGGGTATTCACAATTCCTAAGTGGGGTTGTGGATATTTAAAATAAAGCCAATGAGCAAACCCTTATAAGTCTATAAACATGATCATTACAGTACGAAAGTACAAATACACTACAGACTTGATCATCCACGCTGTTAGTCATGTGGGGTCCCCTTGCTCGCGTCTCATTACCATTAAGAAACGGACCACAAGGGACACGCCACATGTAAGCCCTACAGATAAAATTTTGCATACTCACCTATGGTGAAGGATTTGGGGTATTGCTTGATAATGGGGTATGTCATGTTGTGGGGAGCACTGGCTATAAATAATTGAACCTTAACCGTATCTAATGGCTGCTTGGTAGACTTTGATGCTTAAGATTAGGTGGATAAACAATACCCTTGATCGTCTTAACTATTCATAAATATTGAGCAACAAAGTTTTAATTCTGCTAATTTTGAGGTTTAAGTCAAGTTGGGGTGGTCTGGTCCGGTAAAAGCAGAAAATAAGCGGGTCTTAATTGTGTAAACCACTGAGTAATATTGTCGGATCTTATTTGTCTCGGTAAAGATTAAGGCGTGGGTTTAGGTGGACAACAATATCGATGATCGCGGTTTTTGCGTTTTTCTGAGCATTAAAATCTAACCTATATGTTTGATTTAACTTTGATTTTCTGATTCTGATCCAACTGCATTAGACTTTTTCAGGGACGAAAAAGGTTTAAGTGTGGGGATGTTTGATGTGTTGTAAAACACATTGACTTTCCGTAGAATTTTTATCATGTTTTAATCGTTTTTAGTTTAATTATTAAGTGTTATGGTTTGTTTATGATTGATTTTACAAAGTTGAATATTTATTTGTAGGTTTATAGAAGATGGTGAAAAAAGAGGCAATTTGGAAGAGTTTAGGGGCCTTTTTGGTCAAAGTTTTAAAGTTTAAGCAAGGCCCGGTCCAAGCCCACAAGTGAAAAGCCTTATAATATATTATATTAAGAAAATATCAGTCATAATCAGCCATAACTTCTGCCATATACCCGAATTTGAAAACCCTAAAACCCTAACTACAAGCTGCCGATCGCAACTTTCAGCCGCAAGAAGAAGAAGAAGAAAAAGGAAGAGGCGGCTGTTGAAGGGTCTTGGACGGCTGAGGGAGAAAGAAGGAGTCTTGGGCAGCTGATAGGGACTCAAAACATCCATAAATCTCAGCCATATTACTTAGTATACATCCTTAAACTTTATTTATCTTTCAAGAACCTTAACTTGGATTGATTTGGTCTTTTTAATTGAATTGTTTTGCAATTGTTTGATTGTTAGACTTGTTATTGATTGAGTTTTGATATTGAATGAGTTCTATAATGTTTATATTGATGTTTATGATGTTTACTTTGATTGTTTGTGGCTGTCCAAAAGTGATGAGTAGCTAAATTTGTTTGTTCTACCTAGGATAGATGAATGTTGAGTAGTTTTAACTTGTTTAATGGATTGTTAATGTTCAAGACTTAAATTGTTGATGTAAAGTTTAACTAAACCATGAATTAGATTGTGTGTGATGGCTGTGTTTTATTTGTGATTACTTATAATCCTCTTGCATTAGTTAATTGAATCGGTTTTGATTAATTGATTGCTTGTTAAGCTCTTTACTTGGTGTTTTGGGTTTATTTGCAGGATGCGCAACCGTAGGGATAAGTGGGTAATATATCATATAAAATCAGTTAAAATACACCTTCTTTGAGACCGAGAGGTGATAAGAAGTAATATTGTCTCGTTGCTTTTACTTGTTAGAATTAATACCGCGCGAGAGCGGGTTTTTGTCTTGTCAAGTTTGAGTGTTTATGTGCAATTAGTTGGTTTAATTTGGGTTAAGTTAAATTGTTCCTCTATCCTTGGTTGCGTAGTATTCGTCTCCATTAGGATAGTGTGTCGAGGAGACCGAGAGGTGAGTCGATATTTGAACACGTTAATAATTGTTTTCCGGTTTGTTCTTTAAAAATCAACTAAAATAAGTTAAAGTTTGTTAGAGAGACTGAGAGGTAATTTGACTTTCTTGAACAAGTTTTGGTTGTGTCATCTTTTATAACCGGTGTCTTGAATATTTTCAATCCATTGTCTTGTTATTTCTGTCAACATGATTCATTTCTAGGTAGACGTTTTTATTCATTGAATTTAAATCAAAGTTTTCTTAAAGTATTTTGTTGACAGTTTTCTTTTAATTAAGTTAAGTAGTTAAATAAAATCTTAAAAATCAAATAAATATTATTTTGGTAAGTCTTAATTAGAGTTTCGTAAATAAAAACGTTTTCACGTGTCTTTGCGTTCGACATCCGGACTTCCTTGATGCTATACTATTTATGATCGGTACACTTGCCGGTTTTCTGTGGTTTCTATAGGATTTTCGTTTTTATAAATTTAAAGCTTAATTGTGATTCGTTCTTTATTCATATTATACATTTTCACACATCAGTATGAAATATTTATATAAAATTTAGTACACATCAAGATCCATTGGGAAATTCGGTCGATCAACACCTTTGTTGGTTAATTAGTGGCACCCTAATGTACCTCACTTCAAGAAGGCCGGACATTACGTTCCCTATCTATCAATGTGTAAGATATCAATGTTATCCTAAGAATCCCATTTAACCCCTGTCAAGCGTATATTTCGGTATCTTAAAGGAAATCCTTGCTAAGGTCTTTGGTATCCCAGAGACTCTCCTTTAGTGCAACACGTGTTCACTGACAGTGATTATAGGGATGTAATCTTGACAGAAAATCAACTTCCAGAGGATGTCAGCTCCTGGGTGACCGGTTAGTTTCTTAGCAATGCAAGAAACAAGTCACCGTATCCACCTCCATAGCTTAAGCAGAATACATTGCCACCTCCGCATTCTGCTCACAAGTGATATGGATCCAGCATCAGGATGCTGAATTACGGTTTGAATTTCACCCCAATCGAGTGTGATAAGGAAGCAGCAGTTTGTATTGTCAAAAACCCGGTCCAACACTCTTAAGACAAAACATATTGACATCCGAATTCATTTCATTCATGATTGTTATGGCCGGAATCTTGTCAGTATTAAAAGGGTCCACTCTTATCACAACTTTGCATACCTTTTCACAATAGCCTTTGATCATGACCAATTTTTATATCTTGTAGAGTCGTTAAACATGATTTATTTTGATTAAACCTTATTTATCATTTTGTATTTTAAAACTGTAAATATTTCTAAAATATGTCACAATTTTAGAGGGAGAATGTAGGGCCCTATTTTGTATTTTAGTCTTTGTATTTTCTTATCCAAGATATATTTTGTTAGCTTGTTGGTTTTGTTTGTTATATGTCTGGGCCTAAGGCTATGTATGTAAAGCCCATTTGAGCCCAAGTCAAAGAAGAAGCATGCTCTCTACTACAAATAGTAAGAGCATGCTCATGCATATCCAACGGAGGATAGTAAGAGCATGCTCATGCATGCTCATTCTCTCCACTATACATATGCCTAAGGACATGTATGATTCACCCTCCAACGGAGGATGTTGTTCGTCGACCCCTAAATATCAAGGATACCTCACATCATTATTATGAGTGTATCCTGAAGAAGGATTTGAAGGGTTATGTTCCAAACATTGGGTATGACGTTGTATGGACTACATGTGAGAAGAGGCATTTTCCCCCATACTGGAGATTCTTATTCCACATCATTGCCAACTGTTTATCTGAGCAGAAAGGTGGGTTCAACAAAATGAAGACAGAATGGGTTGGGGTGATGGCTTGCTTAATGAACAAAGTGGAGTTCAACTTCTCTCGGTGGTTCTTTAAGGGCATACCAACTAATGTGCTCTCAAAGAACACCTGGATGATGTATCCACGCTTTGCTAACTTATTCTGGATGATTTGATGCCAAATGTTTTAAAACCGGTCTACCAATGATGAAGGAAATGTGATTCCACCATATAACCCTTATCATGCTAAGATGGTGAAGCAAACATTATTAAAGGCTATGCTGGAGCCTGTTGGAAGAAGTGGGTACAAGTATCAAGGTGATCTACATGGTCCTAAGTTCAGTTTATTTTCGGAGACCGAACCTGATAGTGAGGAGACTACTGAGGAAAAAGGTGATGATAGTCGAGATGATGATGGTGAAATCGGTGATGGCCGAGAGCATGTTAGTGAGGCTACTGATTCTGGCACTGACGTCGAGGGTGAAAATCATACCAAGAAGCTTCATGATAAAAAGAGGAAGGCTATAAATAAGCCTTCTGCTCGTGGTTCGTCCCAATAACAACAGGAGGAAGAGCAAGAAGAGGAACCTTAGCAACATCTGAAACGTTTAAAGAAAGAAAATGACTCCAAGAAGTCCGGGCCTTCAACAATGCTGACATCCATTAAGGCAATCTTTCCCTATGCTTCCACTTTGACACAACCACCACCAACCACCCAAGCTGACCCACACCATGCCTCACCAACCACCCTGTCATGCATCATATAAACCCTCAAAGGCAAACAAATTCATGTGCCGAGACTGAAAACTAAGGCCAAACCAAAACCAAAACCTAAACCAAATCCACCCCTAGGAGACTCCATGACTCACCCATAACCTCTCCCGAATAATCCACCACACACAAATACCAACCTCTATAAGGCCTTCCTTACCACAAATAACCAAACCAACCCACACCTCACCCATACAACAACTAGCTCTCTCCCCACCAAGGACTACCTCACCAATCCCATCCCCATTTAGTTTATTGTTTACCTCACCACTCAGAGAAACCACATTCTGGTCAACCACATTCACTGCCTCACCTACTACCTTACCCATCATCAGCCTTACCCAAATAACCACCGAGCCAACTAGCCTACCTTTAGTGTTAACCTTACGCTTAGCTACCCAAACCATAGCCATGCCTACCCAAACCTCACCAAAATCCATTTTCTCAATTGCACCACCCACAATCACCCAAAACTCAGTCATATCAGCCATCCCTTGGTCAAGTGGGAAATTTAGGAAGTCCCCAATCTACCAAGATCCTATCCTTGAGAGGATTCAGGCACTAGGGTAATCAAACGAGAAGAGAGTGAAACGTGAACACCTGTTGATCAAGTTCATGAAAGAACAACAAGACACGAACGAGAAGGTGATGAAGTAAAGAACCACTCTTGCTACTAGGGTTGCTAAGTTGGAGCAAGACAGGGAGGTTGATAGAGCCCTGATTGAGAGTCAACGTATATGGATCGAGACTCTTCAAAACCAAGTCAACAATCAGCATACTTGGTTAACTAATCAATCTTTGTTGAATGTTGAGCGTAATGATGAGGTGATGAGTCTTGAATCAAGGGTCTCACATTTTGTAACGAACCTACCTTCCTCATTAAATCTCGCACAAAACTTGAGGAGAGAGTTAGAGTCAGAAGTTGACAAGACGATGATCGAGGTTGAAGGACTTGATTCTAGAGTCCTTATGTTGGAGGGTAAATCAAGTGCCTCAAGAAACATTGGAATGTTGATTGATTAAAATGCATATCTAAGAGTCGAGGTTTAACGTATTAGACTCCAAATAGAGCAACATGATTGCTTTACCAATGCTCAAAACACGGTCAATGAAGCTCTCATCAACCATGCCGTTAAGGTAATGAAGCTGAGTGATGAAGATATTGACGTCCTCAAAAGCCGAACCAAAGCAGTTTTCCGAAGCTGGATGATTCCAATAATGATGATGATGAAAACAAAGGAAAAAGAAGAGAAGACACTTTGGTTGAGCTCATTGCTAATGCTCAAACTGTAGGCTTTAAAACTAGCGCCAGTGGTAGTGGAGTCAAAGTCGTTTGATGGTGCGAGTGGAAGTGGCGTTGGTTTTGGTCTTAGTGAAGCGGCAGTGGTCACTGGTACAATTGTTGAGGCCACTGTCGTCTCACATGTGAGTGTTGATACCGTTCAAGTGGCTGCTTAGGATATTGGAGCAACTGTCGCTGGGAACAAGGAGGAAGTGGTGGTTGAAGACGATGATGGTCATTTCGATGAAGAGGATTATGAGAATGAATATGACGATGAAGACGATGATGAGGGTGATGATCCTCATGATAGTTTTGATGAACCACATGGTGGCGGTAACGGTGATGGTGATGTAAAAGGTAATGTTGGTGTTGATGGTGGCAATAGAACAAGACAGCCTCATGACGACTCTCCTAATAATGTTGTCACTAAAGATCCCGCAAAGAAAATTATGGATGGTGATGCTGCATTAAAGGAAAAATTGCAACTATTTTTAATTTTTCTACTTGTGTAGGTACCTATTCTTAAGCTCAAGAAGCTGTTAAGGATGATGAAATAAACTACTCACCAAACCTAGACACTCCAGTTCATAGTGAGAATACGGATCAAGCTTAGGAGCCAGCCACGGTGATGGCTCTTCCAGCAACAGGTGGTGAATCTTCTCATCAACCAAGAAAAAGGATGAAGAAAAGACACTACATCACTAGGGTTGCAAGTCTCCGAGACCGTCTCTATCCTTATCATGACGACTCCACAATTATCTACTGCAAGTGGCACCCGTCCAACAAAACATGGGCAATCCGACGTGCCAATGGGGGTTTGACCTACATCTACTACACTTGCATACACTGTCAAGCTCGACATGAATTACTTCAGATGATTTGTTGGTCAAGGTGCCGATGAGGAGGAGTTGTGAAAATGGTTTATGAGATTCTTGAGCGGGAAATGGAAGCATGATTACCCTAACTTCAAACTCAATAAGGGTAAGTTGTATCGTCACCCAACTAAGATTGATCCGGTGTCAGGAATGAAGAAAAAGGACTAGAGGTACAAGACCCACAAAGATGGGTGGCCGATCTATCGTGGAGAACTGGTTTTGCCCATCATCTTTCATGATTTCATTTGTTGGGAGTTCGACAACAACCCAGAGAGGTTGTTATTCACTGCCAAAGGATGCATTTCCTCTGCTTCTTTGATGAGCATGAGTTGGCTGCCCTCAGAAAAGAAGATATGTTGAAGTTGTACAACTCTATTTTCGGCACCGTCGAAGACGTTCGCCGAGACAACTCTGATTGAGAAGTTAACAAGTTCGTTCCCTTTAGTGTTGATAATCAACTATATGTAAACGACGACGGATTCGACTAAGAAACCGACAGAAGGCTAAAGCTGACCGATCAAATACTAAAAGACTAGAGGGAGATTGTAGGGGCCAAGTTTTGTATATTAGTCTTTTGTGTTTGTTTAATTTATTTACGGTGTAATTTTGTTAGCTTGTCGTTTTGTTTATTGTATGTTTGGTCCTGAGGCCATGTAGTGCAAGCCTATTGGGCCGTTTATAAGGAAATGAGGCATGCCATGCTCTTACTATAAATAGTAGAGCATGCCCATGCATTTCACAACCTTTTTGAAAAAACAATCTTATCCATCTAACAACTCTCACTCTACTCCCTTTTTCTTCTTGTTTTCGGAAATAATCAAACACAAACAAGATCCGAGATCTCGATGGCTATAAGTGATTTCTGCTAGCTTTTGTTAGATATTGATTCAAGAACTAGTTGTTTGATCCATTGTGATGTCGCCGCTACGAGAGGTGGCGGCGGCATGCCATCTCAGATCTGGGTTTTGGCAGCCAGAAAACATACGCACACCAAATATTCATCATCATAAACCCATAAAATCTTCACAAAAACCATAAAACGAACCTCAAAATCGATCGAATCTACACTCCAAGACAAACCTCAAGCACATTTATTTCCAAACTTTATATCTAAATTCTTCAACCTTTATTTCAAAAGCTTCAACAGATCTTTAAAAACGTCAAGAAATTAACGTCTCGTTAGGGTAATCACAGAATTAGAAACCGAATATCAAGAACAAAGTTGAATCAGGTGATTCAAACCCGCTCTGATACCATTTGTAGGTACCCTGTTGGATCTAACATCTAAAGCATTTTGTTCTTGATAAGCGATCGAGACAGGTGCGGTAAAATCAAAAGATCGAACAAATAATATAAAGATAATATTGAATGACTTCGTGATCGGTAATAGAAGATTGATGATATTAAATGAACCGATCCCACCCAAGATGAGCTCCCCTTGGGTGATTGATTACACACTAGAAAACACACACATTAATATGACAATAAAGTATAAATAGCTAAAAAAATAAACATTCTAGAAGCTTTCTTCCTCGTTGAAGCTAAATGCGTGCATCAAAGCTTTCGGATCCCGAACTCATGCTAACTTTAAGTAATCGCTTGAAAAAAATATATTACGAGTTTCCCATATAGAGATCGCAAGTCACAAATTATTGTTCATACATCAACAACCATCATCACATTTATCTCATTTATTCTAATTCAATTTTTTATTTTGTAGTATCATCATTATCCATTTCATTTATTGATTCCTCAAATCCCCTTTTGTCTCATTCATTTTTTCTCTCAGACATGAACAACTTGAGTGCACCTAGTAATTAATTACAACCCTCAAATGAGACAATTCCGAATACTAGTGTGGAGCTACTTCTAAGGCCAAACATTATAACTTGCGATATCAATGTAGCGTAAGTCGTTATATATATTTTGGTTAATCAAATTGGTAATGTCGGCGAGAAATCCGGATCTGAGACAAGAGCTTCGGTGACGCGTTTATGGGAAGAACTTATAGATTATTTGTGTTTAGCTATAAATTAATAGGGAACGTTTGTTGTCTTTATGTGTATGTTTTCTATGGTGTCATCAACCATCCAATGGGAGCTCACCTTGGGTGGGATTGGTTCGTTTAATATATTTCATGTTTTATTACTTATTATGGAATCGTTCACTATCTATATTATCTCTATATAATATATGTTCGGTTTGTTAATTTCATCGCACCCTCATCGATCGTTTATTAAGAACAAATCCGTTCATTATGTTAGATCCGGTTTTAGGAGACCTACACTATTACTGACCTTTTTTTAAGACAATTGAAAGCAATTTAATAACATGCAGCAAAATATAAATACAATGGGACTAACAAGCCGCTAGCAGACAGAAGTAGAAACAACCACCCTAGTCTTATAACTGACTATTGGGCCTAATATCCTAATATGGTGACAATGGTATATAAAAAATTCCCTAAATTTTCTGTTGTTTTTAACACGTTGTGATTCTGTATTCTTTTCATGACATAGAGCTTCCTACTACGTGCAGGGGAGATTTGGAGGGAGCTCCTCATTCAAATAGAAGCATATTTAATCTCTGGCATAAATTAATGATGTTCGAGCCGATCCATGCAGTCTTTGAATGTTTGAGTTTGTGATTTTGAGAATTTAACGGGTGATTTTGTTAGTAAATTCGTGGTGACTTGAAATTCAATTATTTTGTCAGGCAAAGAACACATTACAATCAACGTACAAATAGGCATGAATATGTTGCTAATACAAGTGTCATTTGTTTTATTTTCAAATAGTTTGCTTCAATCCTATTAGGACATTAATAAATAAATCATAGTTTTTAAATTGCAATCTCATTAGTCAAAATTCCCTTCTTGCATAAATTATTAATGATTGGGCATTAACATGAATTAGTTAATTAAGAACGTTCTTTATTAATGACAGGCCACACACCTCTATACATAGGGACATTTATCCAACAGGAAAAGGAGACAAAATGATGTCGAATTAATCCACGGCTTTACTCAAATGGCTCATGAAACTCATAATTTATTGATAGACTTCATCTAACCGAAAAGTTAGAGACGAACCAAAGGGTTCAAGAACAAACGTTATTGACAATATTATAATATCAAAACTAAGTAAACAAGAGACCTAATAACCATATTGTTAGGATTCTAGATCTCAATCTAAGCTAATAAACACAATTACACTAATGAAACAGTAAATTGCTAATCTAATCCTTTGAATGGATTAGTATCACATTAATTAAATTCATATTTGAACTATGAACTAATTAGTATTATTAAAGTAAATATACATCGGAAATCATAAAGCTAATTGAGGTTTCATATGGAATAACAATTTTGTATTAACTATAATCGAAAACTTATAATCTATTGCTCCCCCTCAACCTTAGCTCATCATTTAGGTTAATGTTTTGATGTGTTAAAGTGTTAATGAAAAAGTGACTCTCTTCTTCATTATATACATGTGAAAGAGACATCTAACAAATCAGTTATAGTTACACACTACTGATGAACAAAATCAAACAATATACAGTTACGCACTATTGATGAACAAAATACAAACAACTGTCTAATCTTATGCTAACTATTGATCTTTGCTGAAACAACTTATGATTCTTCAATTTTTTGGATCTTCTATAGTTTGCTTGATCAGTTTAATCTTTAGTTCTTTCATATCATTGTAATTTCAGATGTTTGAAGTAGCAATTTACCAAAACATAATGAAGAACAACTGATAGTTGTTTGGTTTTTTGCCATCATTTCTTTTATATGCTAGATTCAACACGATTTATAAATAACAATAAACAAAATATTTTGGCCGGGCCAACTTAATAAGCCGGAAGCTCTTGCATCACAAAGAAGTATATGCCAGACCAAGTCTTTAAGAAAATTACTAGCTGATGCGCATACAAGTAAAAACATGACAGGTTGACTATATCGT
Source organism: Bidens hawaiensis (assembly GCF_021521415.1). Classification (NCBI taxonomy): domain Eukaryota; kingdom Viridiplantae; phylum Streptophyta; class Magnoliopsida; order Asterales; family Asteraceae; genus Bidens; species Bidens hawaiensis. The sequence goes on from NW_027491170.1 coordinate 105,219, forward strand.
TCTTCATGAGCTCATTATGAATCTTGAGGATTATATTTAGTTGTATAGATGAATAAACCCTACAACTGCTTCAAGTAATATTAAAATAGCTCAATGTTCCCTAGGGTAAACATGTGTTGAGAACGGGTCAACGTAGCCTTGTTTGTGCATGATTGAGTGTGTTTGCTAATGGGTTAAACATGTCATTTTTTTGTACCGGGTTGGGTTGACCTAGGCCATATTTAAAGGAGCTTGAAGTCGAGCTCGAGCCTATATTTGATACCACAGATCTAGCTATAAGAGGACTGATCTTATATGAAATATATATTAAAGTCTTGGTGATTGAATTATCTATTCTTTTTGTTGAAATGGCAGATAAAGAATCTTGTTCATATCTTGAACAAATAAGGACCTTTACTTTTTCCACTCAAAGTCATATTCCAACTCAGTTTCCATTAAGTTTATTAACTTTTTCCCCAATTAATAAAGAATTCATTTTATACTATCGATCTTCGAAGCTTACATTCAATGGCGTCTACTTCAGCTTCATCAGTTCATAAGAGCTTCAAGTATGATGTCTTTTTGAGCTTTCGGGGTGAAGACACACGAAAGAACTTTGTTGATCATCTCTACCATGCTCTTCAACAGAAAGGCATTATAACTTTCAAAGATGATGAAAAAATCCAGAAAGGAGAAAGGATAAGTGATCAGCTCATCAGATCCATTGAAGAGTCCAGATTTTACATCATCGTATTCTCCAAGAACTATGCATCTTCATCATGGTGCTTAGATGAGCTCCTAAAGATCATGGAGTGCCACAAGACGATGGAGCATACTGCTTACCCCGTCTTCCTGACGAATTTGCTATTATAACGAATTGGACCTTATAACGAATTGGTCATCATAACGAATTGGACCTTAACGAACTGGTCATCATAACGAACTGGACCTTAACAAACTGGTCATCATAACTGTCACACCCCGACCAAAGGCGGCGGAACATGCCTGGGTGCAACGTGATTGGACAAATACACAAGACACTATTTAAAGTGACAATATTTATTCAACTCAATTTATTTCAACAAATCAATAACAACACATCTCGTTCATATAAACAAATAGCATTCATATTGTTTGTTTTACTAATACCCTAATAGTCTTGGTAACGTTTTCCATCAAGCACTCGATTCAACAAAAGTCAAACCTGTAACATTTCATAAAATAGAGTTTGTCAACACAAAGGTTGGTGAGCAATTCATAAGTTTGAGCATATAAGTGTATAGTATGAAAATCCACAAAACTTGTATACAAAACAATAAATAAGAGCTATAAACTGGAGTAAATAGTTATCGCTAAACAAGTTAGCGACACCTAGCTATTGGCAATTAGTCTAGGATTTTATGACAGTTGCTAACAAGCTTACATTAGCACCACCTAACTACAAGGGGATGCCGAGTAGTCTAGGATTTATAGTTATCGTTAATAGCATACGTTAACGACACCTTGCCATTTGCCAAATGGTATAGGATTTATAGTTTCACCATCCAAAAGCTGTAAACACATAGTTAAATAAGCATACAACACCAAATCGAGCAATTATTCAAGTAAGGTATACAATCACGTTTGTGGGTTTAAGATGCAAGTAATTAAAGCATTTAGTTTGATAAGTATGAAATGTCACCCCAAAACGAAAGATAAAAAAAGGGGTATGAAAGTACTCACCTCAAATAGATAAATAAATGAAGCTCGAACGGTAAATGAAAGATCCGACTTGAAACGATAAACACCTTAGCTAAAATAAATAACGTAATATATATTAATGAACTTGAAACCAAAATGAAATTATATTGGAAACATTGGACGAGAAGGTTCGGTTGTAAATCGGATTATCGGTTAATTTGTTAATGATTAGGGACTCGTACATAATTAATAATAAAATATCATTTTATTGGGCTTTGAAATAGCTAAACCAATATTAAAAGAAAAAAAGACGGGTTTAAATCACGAGTTCGGTTTTATGAAAATGAATTTATAATGAAGCTTATAATAATATTATTTATGATGATGATAGTAATGATAATAATAATTTTAAAAGAAGTGTTTCATATATAGATATATAGATATGTACGATATGACGTAAAATAATAACCGTACTTATTATTAATAATACTAATAATAATAGTTAGAGAATAAAGATCTTAATATTAATTAAGATGTTGTTGGTAAAAAAATAATAATAATAATTATTATTATTGATAGTAAATAACGATATTATACTCGATGTCGGTTTGATTTCTAAACGAATTCATAATATACTATAATGATATTATTGCTAGTAATTAATGATAAAATATGATTTTTAATAAATAATAATAATATGACATTTAATAATATTAATAACAATTTTAATATTTATAATAATAATAATAATCTTGTTAATAATAGTTTTAACTTCAATATTTGTAATAATAATGGTAATAATAATATTAATAATAAAATACCTATAATAGTAAACTCAACATATTAATACTAATAATAGTTTTTATGTAGTAATATTAGTACTAATAATAACCCTTATTTGTTAAGTATAAGATTAATACCAAAATCGGTCTAGGATGAGACGTGAACCCGAGACTCTAGTTTAATGACTAACGTATAACCCAAAACGAAACCAAGATAACAATTGTCAATTAAACGCATAAGAAACTTGATATATCTATTATCCGATAGTTCACCTTTTACCCGATTCAAAAAAACTCAATACCCAAATTAACCCTTTTCAAATTATATGACCAACAATATAACCGATTTTTAACGGTTTAAAACCGACAATCTCTATACGAATACAACAATACTAAAACTCGAATTAACTTTACCTATTATATGTTCACGAGTCGTGGTTCTGTTTCGGGAAGGAACCGAGTCGAGATTGCCAGAGATTTGAAGACGACGGCCGGAGAGGGAGAGAGATGGTGCGAGAGAGAGAGGCAGATTGAGTTTGGATAGACTTTGAACAACTGGTGTTACATAACAACTTCAGGAGGGAATTGGATTCTACACTTGATTGAGTTTGGATAGACTTTGAACAACTGGCCTCAAAAGTCAGTCTGTTGGAGGGTGGATCCAGTTCCTCAAGGGACGTGGATAGACTCATGGGTGAAAGTGTGAAGCTGCGTGACATGGTTGAGCAGCTTGAAAGTGAGATAGAAGAAAAACGCGACACTCAAGGTCGTGTAAATGAGTCACTTGTCAATCGCTATGTTGCAGTTATGGAGGTGATGCGCTTGAGTGACGAGGATGTGAACAACCACAAGAATCACTTGATGGAGACTTTCCGTGACTTTCTGCGTGTAAACGAGCCAAGGACCGAGCAGAGCAATAGATGACAAACAGCTCTTGTCAATTTGGTCGCTGACACCGAAAATGTTAGAGCTCAAGGAAGGCTACATGGCTTCCAATACACCGGCGAAACCAGGAAAGATGCTGGAGAAGGAGGTTCTGGTGTGAAGAAGAGTAAAGATGAGCCTCCTACGGTTGTTGGAACCATAGTAAGCACTGAACTCGTGGTTACAACTGCCGCCACAACTGGGCAGGTCAGTTCCATAAGTTCCCCACTTGTTATACCTACTACGGGTGAACAAGTTAGTGCTCCTGCTACATCTGCTTTGGTTCCTATTGTTCAACAACAATAATGTAGCTCAAGGAGGTGGTGGAGGTGATGGAAGTGGTGATGACGATGATGATGAAACATATGATGATGACGATGATGTTGGTGATAATGAAAATGAGGGTGAAGAGGGTGAAGAGGATGATGATGATGACCACGAGTATGATAGTGTCAATGATCCTCGTGGTGGAAATGGTGGAAATGGTGATGACAGTGGTGATGGTCATGCCACTGGTGGAAATAAGATGGCGGAGGAGGAATCGCCAAGTGAAGAAAATAAAACACGTGAGACTGACGCAGCAGTCGAGGCTGAAATTGCCTCTATTTTTAACGTTTGTTCTGCTGCAGGTACTAGCTCACTAGTTCAAGAAGCCGTGGAGAATAAAGATGATAGTGATGATGGCATCAATTACTCACCTAATTCGGACACTCCGGAGATGGTGATTGAAAAACCCGTTGCTCAATAGCCAGTTGTCGCTCCCTCTACCAAGCATGCTCGCAAAAGATCAAGAAAGTGTATCAAGTATTATGGTGTGAGCAGTATGGCAAGCATGAGGTGGAGATCAAAGCCGTTCCATGACTCCGATCCTATCCTATATACAAGGTGGCACAAGGACAACAAAAGTTGGGTTGTTCGTCGTGCTAATGGTGATTTGACATATATCCCTTATGGAGATATGCACACCTTATCGATCCTGGATATGAACTACTTCAAAAAAACGGTGGGTCGTGGTGAGAAGGAAGGAACAGTAGAGGGATGATTCAAACGATTCTTGAATCATGAATGGAAATATGACTACCCAAAGTTTATTCTAAACCCGGGTAGGTCATACAAGTCAAACGAAAGCTTCCGTTAACGAATTAGGTTTAGGTCAGAGTCTGACATTCTCTGACATTGCCTTAACCTCGTACCCACTTTCCGGCGCCGCCTTTCCGGCGCCGTCATCGATGGAAAACCGGGATATCGCTGGAAAAGCGAGATCTCACTTGTTTTCCACCGTTTTACACCGTTTTTCGTCCCGTTCGATCCAGATCTGAGCTAGGGTGACCCCTAGGCTCTTCTTTTGCTCGGTTCATACCCGATTCTACCCCGATCTCGTGACTTTAATGGTTTAGGGTGTCGGCTCGTCGTTTCGCGACTAGATCTAGCGGGTTTGGATCCATACAATATCATACTATCATTACATCGGGTCGATGCTCGGTTTTCCTCTTGGTTTCGGCTAAGATAAAGAGAGAACTAGAGAGAGAGCTTAAGTGTGTGTTTTTGGTGGTGTATGGAATATGTGAAATGAATGAATTAATGAGAATTTATGGTTTATATATTATGGATCATGGGCTTAAGCCGATAGTCTTTTCTTCTTTCCTTTTTAACCCAAGTCCGTAACTCATATCCATTTAAACCAGCACAAGCCCGACTCATAATAACTCACAATTTATATTATTAACTGAAACGAGAAAAGGGGATGTTACATAACAACTTCAGGAGGGAATTGGATTCTACACTTGATTGAGTTTGGATAGACTTTGAACAACTGGCCTCAAAAGTCAGTCTGTTGGAGGGTGGATCCAGTTCCTCAAGGGACGTGGATAGACTCATGGGTGAAAGTGTGAAGCTGCGTGACATGGTTGAGCAGCTTGAAGGTGAGATAGAAGAAAAACGCGACACTCAAGGTCGTGTAAATGAGTCACTTGTCAATCGCTATGTTGCAGTTATGGAGGTGATGCGCTTGAGTGACGAGGATGTGAACAACCACAAGAATCACTTGATGGAGACTTTCCGTGACTTTCTGCGTGTAAACGAGCCAAGGACCGAGCAGAGCAATAGATGACAAACAGCTCTTGTCAATTTAGTCGCTGACACCGAAAATGTTAGAGCTCAAGGAAGGCTACATGGCTTCCAATACACCGGCGAAACCAGGAAAGATGCTGGAGAAGGAGGTTCTGGTGTGAAGAAGAGTAAAGATGAGCCTCCTACGGTTGTTGGAACCATAGTAAGCACTGAACTCGTGGTTACAACTGCCGCCACAACTGGGCAGGTCAGTTCCATAAGTTCCCCACTTGTTATACCTACTACGGGTGAACAAGTTAGTGCTCCTGCTACATCTGCTTTGGTTCCTATTGTTCAACAACAATAATGTAGCTCAAGGAGGTGGTGGAGGTGATGGAAGTGGTGATGACGATGATGATGAAACATATGATGATGACGATGATGTTGGTGATAATGAAAATGAGGGTGAAGAGGGTGAAGAGGATGAGGATGATGACCACGAGTATGATAGTGTCAATGATCCTCGTGGTGGAAATGGTGGAAATGGTGATGACAGTGGTGATGGTCATGCCACTGGTGGAAATAAGATGGCGGAGGAGGAATCGCCAAGTGAAGAAAATAAAACACGTGAGACTGACGCAGCAGTCGAGGCTGAAATTGCCTCTATTTTTAACGTTTGTTCTGCTGCAGGTACTAGCTCACTAGTTCAAGAAGCCGTGGAGAATAAAGATGATAGTGATGATGGCATCAATTACTCACCTAATTCGGACACTCCGGAGATGGTGATTGAAGAACCCGTTGCTCAATAGCCAGTTGTCGCTCCCTCTACCAAGCATGCTCGCAAAAGATCAAGAAAGTGTATCAAGTATTATGGTGTGAGCAGTATGGCAAGCATGAGGTGGAGATCAAAGCCGTTCCATGACTCCGATCCTATCCTATATGCAAGGTGGCACAAGGACAGCAAAAGTTGGGTTGTTCGTCGTGCAAATGGTGATTTGACATATATCCCTTATGGAGATATGTACACCTTATCGATCCTGGATATGAACTACTTCAGAAAAACGGTGGGTCGTGGTGAGAAGGAAGGAACAGTGGAGGGATGGTTCAAACGGTTCTTGAATCATGAATGGAAATATGACTACCCAAAGTTTATTCTAAACCCGGGTAGGTCATACAAGTCAAACGATATCAACCCCTTCACCAAGAAGCTATCTAAAGGATGAAGATACAAGATGACAGACGAGGATGGAGAACCTATTTTTCCCGGCATGCCCTTTGATGACAACTTTCTTCACGACTTTGTTGCTTGGGAGTTCGACAATGCTCACGATGAGGTCATTATTCACTGTGAACGATCTCATGACCTCCGGTTCTTTGATGAACATGAAATGGCTGGGTTCTGCAGAGCTGACTTGATGAAGCTTCTTGAGTCACCTCTATGCACGGTTGAAGACGTTCGTCGAGACAATACGGATGCTATCGTCAGAAAGTTCAACAAGTTCGTCCAACTACTTGTTGAGAAGCAGCCCTTCCAAACCAGTGACGATATCTTCGAATAAGAGTCCGAGTGCGACTGAAGATTGAAGTTAACGGGACAAATACCAAAGACTAGAGGGAGATTGTTAGGCCCATTTTTGTATTAGTCTTTCGTATTTGTTTGATATATATGTATCGTTTATATGTATGTTTGGGCCCAAGGCCATGTACTTTGGAGCCCAATGGGCCGCTAATAAAATAGATAGTGCATGAGCACACACACTATATATAGTGTGTGTATCTCATGCACACAACAACCTTTTGCCATTTCACTATCTTATCCACAAGTTCCAAATTCTTTCTTCTCTCCCTTCTCTCTACCCTCACAGTGCAAATAATAACCAAACAAGATCTGAGATCTCGGTCCTCACTAGTGATTTCCGCTAGCTAGTGGAGAGGTTGATCCACATAGACTAGTAATAGTGTTGTTAAATCCAGTCAAAGGACCAACAAAAATCAACAAAGTCACATAATTCTAAATAAACAATTTAAACCAACAAAAATCAACAAAGACGAAATTATTCAACTTATCTAAAAGTTGTACAAAATAATATCTAAAACTTAGTGTATGCAAAAAGCACCCATAAGAGAAAATTAGATATCCAGAATAATATGATTGTCTATGATTTTCATAAATAATTCAGTAAAATAAAATAATATAAAAAAACACCATTTTATAGTAGTGAACCAACTTACAGTTTAGCAACCAGTTTTTAGTCACCAAAAATTTAAAATTTTTCCCCTTCCAAAAATCTATTCAAACATTCAGTATATTTCAAAATCAAATAAAACCAAAGGTACCTAAAATCCAATAAATGAATACTTAACCTAAAATATTATGCATTTTTTATAATTTCTACAGACATAAACATTCTTTAAGTCTCCGTGTCTGTAGATGGAGAAAACATTGTAAAAAAACGTCCTAAAAAGTACAACAACAACAACAACAATAATAATAATAATAATAAAAGTCCATCTACAAGACGAAGAACTTGTTAAACTTTTAACATCATTCTCAATCTTGTGTAGTGTAATAAGTGTCAAGACACTGGTTGCCTTAATTTGAACAAATAAAAGTTTGTGGGCACATGCAAAAATGAGTATATACTAAACTAGTTATGAAAGAGACTCTTGTGGTGGACAGATTTAACCAAATGAGACCTATTTCCTACCCCAAAAAAGTCAGTTTGTATCAGGGTACGGATCTGGATACAAACCAGTTTTAGTTTGGCTAGTGCTGATCACCTTTGGTTTTAAAATAAAAGCCATTCGTCGATTTCTTTTGCTGGTCACAACCAGTACAATAAATCTTCAAAATTTTGATATGAAGGTGAAAATTCTGACACATCCATTTCGTCGAGCAGATGGTGTACATGAATTACATACGATGTGAATATGTGGAATTTTGGTAATAAAATGGGCCGACATGTGTAATCTTGGAATTTGGTATTGCACGGTAACTACTGTGGTCATGGTCATTGTTGGGCTATTTTCCCAAAATTGACTTTTTTGTCAACGTTGACTTTTTTGCTGTCAAAACTGTTTCTTGATAAAAAATGATCGTTTGACTATGGTTGACTTTCTTTGGTCAACTGCACATTGTCAGAATGTATCAGCTTAAGCTCATTCTTGGTACACAATCACAATATCAAACTTTTGAAGCCATTGTCTTATGGGAATTTTTGTTATTGGGAAATATTTGTGTGACTTGTATTGGACTGAACATTCTGTATCGGGGTTTCAAACAGTTGGAACATTAAATTTTGAACCTTTTCATTGTAAGTGTATTTTTGTCATTGGGCTCTTTGGTAAATTAATTGGTTTTGAGAAGACAGTGTTTTGGTTATTCATGAGTTTCGGTTTATGTTTGACATTTTGCTGGTCAAACATGACATACGGAACTTTCAAAAGATTTGGATCAATTTTGAAAATAATTGAGAAATTTGGTGAATCGGTTGTATTGTTGAGTCTCATGCAATATTGGTATAGAGTTTAGGTATAAATGGAAGTCAACAAAAGAATTTGCAGCTGTTGGCTTATCCTGGAATGACCTGGATTAATAAAGTTGTCAATATCTACATCATTGGTTTTATTGACAGTTCAGCCTCATAATAACCAGTTTAAACGAACATCATCATTGAATTAAGACATATTAGGCGTAGCTATATGGACTGATCGACATTCGCGTGCCCACACCTTTGGTCAATGGGCTGGCCTCTCAAAAGTTTGTTGATTTTGAGTTTGCGCCTCCTCTTGATGGTTTAGCCTAGAGATGTACAAAAAATCGGTTTGGGACCGGTTCACTGCAAACTAACCTGAACCGGTTTGACAAGAAAGCCCGTTTCACCCAAACCAAACTATCTTAACAATCACGAGTTAGTGATGAAAGTTGTGAAGGTGAAAGGGATCATGGTGTATGACAAGACACTAAGGAATGGATTTATTGCTATGTCTGAGGATTTGGTAACAAGGCAACTGAACAAGGCCGAATGGATACTTCAAATTTTAACAAAGCACCTTGCAACGGTGAAGATCTCTATGGCTCGGTTAGGTGATGGTATCACCATTTGTGGACATCTCTATTAGATTCAAGTTGTGCCTTTTAAGTTTATTTTGTCGTTGAAGTTATTGTTATGGTGTATGCCTGTTAATGTTTTAATTATGGAACAATGTCTGAAATACGTTTATGAAAACATTCTTAAGTTATATAAATAAATGTTGTAAACATGTGGTCCAAGTTTAAGAGACAGAGAGTAGGTAAATGTTGTATTTTTATTTACATTTGCTGAGAACAATATAACGCGGCACATGACATGTCGTCAATCATTTTCCTATTGGCCAATGTTGGATTGTTCATTGTATTATTATATTTAATAATACGAATTTTTTCAGTAAATGATGGATTACTTTCATTTAGTTATTGGTGAGGCGGTAGTGGACCGGACTGGTCCACAAAATTCGATTCTGCAGTTAAAAGGTGGCTCATAGTCAAATAAAACCGACCCAAATTAACTGAGCTAAACAATTGACAGACATCTCTGTTTCAGTTTTGGGAATAAAAACACGAATTTAACCAAACCAACAAGTGATTATGTTAAACCTGGCGAAACAGGCGGCCCGGTTAAAAACTGGTGCCGGTCAGAATGGGTGCAGGACAAAACAGGCCGATTTAGAAATGATTACTCCCCAAACCCATCAACCAGTTTTAGCCTGTTTAACAAAACTCACCAAACCCGTTAAACTCATTTAGATGTATTGTGTTTTTCTTCATCAGTTCATTGTTAAAAATTTCAACAGGTTTTGCTTCTTATTTTTTTTTGATAAATTTAGCTCCTTCCTACATGTTTTAAAATTTTTCATATCATAGTAAACAGATATAACCAAAAATCTAATAAACATAAATTAACCAGACCTTGATAGTTTGATTTTTCAATCAGTTCTTTGTAAGCAGCTCGGTTAGTATCCGGTTACTAAGCAGTTCTTTGATAGTTTTGGTTTGGAATGGACCAAAAAATTAGGCAATGATTCAATTCAGCCTCATAAGCACCAGTGTAAACAAACATCATCGTTCAACTCAAGCATTCTCGAATAATTGTGATAAGCATTCAAGATATTCAAAACATATGTGCAAATATATGTAGAGAGTAAAGGCCTTTATTTTGACTAGTTTGTGGTCAAAACTGTTTTTTTTTTTTTGTCAATTCTGTGTTTTTTGATCAAAATTGACCTTTTGACTATGGTTGACTTTCTTGTGGTCAACTGCACATGCTGGTGGTTCCTTATTGATAGAATATATCAGCTACTAGTTTTTTGTTGGCACCTTAAGATCATTCTTAGTATACCAGGTACATAATCACAAAAACAAACTATTGAAGCCATTGTCTTACTGGAATTTATTAAAGATCACAAGTTTATTTTGGTGATTAGTGTTATAAGTCAATCTTTTTCTGACTTGTATTGGACTGAAAACTCTTATTGCAGGTCCTAACATATGGTATATCCACTTTTGAACTCTTTCATAGTAAGGGTATTTTAGTCATTGGGCTGTATACAAAAGTTTAAGGATATGATAATTCAGTTTAATTGGGAAGTGGATGAATTGTTACTTAATAGCAGCAATTTGATTAATCATGAGTTTCAGGCCATGTTTGACTTTTTGCTGGTCAAACATGACGTATGAAACTTTCAAAATATTTTTAATTAATTTGGCAATAATTGAAGCTGAAAACAAATAAATAAATAAATATATAAATAAAACCAATACCAATATTTAACTATATAAAAGCCTCTCAGAAATAAACTTACGGATACTTTAGAGATCCTTCATACTTCAATCCTTACCATTGAGCCGGTTCATTTTTATTTCCTCTACTATAAATTTGAACATTAAATTTTCACACATGCACATCATAAAATGAAAGTACAGAACGACCAAAAAGAGACTGAATAAACGACCAAAAAACCCGAGCCCGGATCGAGATCCGAGTAACAGTTCGTTTACTGATCTGTTCAAATCACCACATAAATTGAAGGTACAGAAAAAGATAATATAATGAAAGACAACAAATTCTGATTTCAACATTAAAATTTTCACGCATGCAGTTCGTCGAGCAGGTGATTCAAGCATTCATGATTGTAAGGAGATATTATTCACAGCTCTACCCAAAAGAACTCCGGGATGGATGTAAAACCATACGACTCCAGTTCCTCCCTGGAACCATAATTACGTAGACCTTTCAATTGATAAATGCTCCCCGGAAGACGCCTTATGCCCGTGTATTATATCCATAACTCTTTCAGCAACAAAATAATCGCAGTAACATTATTTATATAAAATAAGAACCAGGGATCAATATTATCATAATCACAGCAACAATCTAGAACCACAAAATCTGATAAATTCAGAAAGTATCTTATCAAAGTGCAAAATATACTAAATACTGACAATCACAGTTCACACAGAAATAAATTCAGAATTCACACAGAAATAAAATTCAAAAGCAAACAAATGTATGGCAAAATACAAAGTCCACACAGGAGTTTTAACAAACATGTGGTGTGCATGTATGCTCACATCACAAAATACAAAAAGACTCTTTAGCATCTCGTATCTCTTTTCACAAGACAAATTGAAGCTGAAAGCAAACAAATCAAATAAATAAATAACCAATATTCAATTATACAAAAGCCTCTCAGAAATAAACTTACGGAGAGTTTAGCTCTAGCACCATCAACGAGTATTAGAGCTCCGTCAATGAGTATACGTGTTGGCCCTCAAAGAATGGCCTGCAAACCATAAATTTACAAGTTTTATACGTGTTTCAAAATGCTACTTAGCAAACATAACATAAGTATATTGAGATTAAAACTGATTTAGAAAGAAAAAAATAGCACAGACGTCATGGAATGACAGGTTTCGGTCTACTAATATGTTCCAATCACTATATAAAATGATATGTTCCAATCACCATATAAAATGAAAGAAGATAACAAGGTCTTTTCATCGATTTTGATTTAAAGATGAAAATTTCTTACACAAGCATTTAGTCGAGCAGGTGGTGTGCATGAATTAAAAAATACATGAATATGTATAATTTGATTCAATTGAGCCTCATAATCACGAGTGTAAACAAACAACATCGTTAAATTGTGAATTGATTGTAAGTATAAATTCGTATATGATTTATAAAGAAGTGATTATTCTGTTTTGATGTACCTGATTAAGACAAATACTCATGTTGTGGCTGACAAGCTTATTTACAGCTCTACGTAGTAGTAGTTGGGATACCATGGATCATCCTCAGCCAAAATGGATGTAAAACCATAGGATTCAAGTTGATTACTGGACCCATAAATACGCAGACCTTTCAACTGATAAATGCTCTTCGGAAGATGACTTATGCCTGAAGAAGCAGATATATCTAACTCTTTCAAACATTCTAAACTCCCAAGTTCCTCTGGCAATTTCTTAATATTTTTACAATTGGAGAGCACTAGACGTTTTAAACATTTCAACCTACATATGTTGTTCGGAATACTGAGCAATAATCCACAAGCACTTATGATTAAGTTCTCTAAACACTCTAATCTGCATATATTCTCAGGTAACTGCTCAAGAGCCCAACAAGAATCAAGTTGAAGTGATTTCAGATTTTTCAACATAAAAATACTATCCGGAAGATGTTGAAACTGTTGAAAACCCAAAGATAGCTTCTCTAGACTTACTAACGGCCACAGGTCCTGAGGAATGCTTTGGTAAAGTGTAAGCTCTCTTAAATGTTGTAAATCACATATAGTTGCTAGAAAATACTCTTGGTTTTCGCAAACGCATGAACCAAAACCAAAAAGTTTCTCTAAATTTCCACTCCATGAGGATCTAGGTTCATCATATATACATCTAAACCCAAACCCTCCATGAAAATTTGTAATAACCTCTATTTCCACTGTATCTATAAGAGAAGCTGACTCATGTTGTTTGTCAACCTTTAAATGTGCAACATTTAAGCAATCACTTGAGCTAAAGTAAACAAGCTTTTTAAGACATCCCACCGGAGCATGAATTTCTTTAAGATGAGAACAACCTTCAAGATATAATTTCTCAAGATGTGGAACCATCCCAATGTTAAGGTGACTCACCTTAGAACAACTGAGGTTGAGTATTTTGAGATTCGGGCATTCAACGGGCAATTTGAGTTCTACAAAGTCCCCACATCCTTCAAGATTTAACTCCTCAAGATGTGGGGTCATGCTAAGGTCAAAGGTTCTTAACTTCAAAGAACTACGGAGGTCAAGGAATTTAAGCTTATTAAAAACCTATCATAAGAAAAGAAAAATAGATGAGAATCAGTGTAATCACAATATATAACATTATATGCATTATTCTACCTTTCTTTCTCCTCCTTCCCAGAGTTCAATTATATTGCACTCATGCATTTCAAGGTAAACAAGGTTATTTGCTTGAAACATTTCAGGTAAAGACCGAAAAGGGTAGCAACTCCAACATAGAGATTGTAAAGCATCTGGTAAGTATTTGCTAACTTCATCAACTTCTTTTGCGTAGCATCGCACATCAAGTAGTCTAAGTTCTTCCATCTTTCTAATACCTTTCATAATAATAACAGGTTGGAGATTGTAACTTCTCAAATACATACTTTTTGTTTCTTTGGTGCCCTGTACATAATAAAAAAAAATGCTGGTGTGAAAATTTGTCAAAGAAAATAATATTTCCTAGTTGTCCACATTTCATATAAACTTAAAACTTACCAATTCCTTAACCAATATGTCTTCAATTTCCTTTCTAATCCATAATCGACTATGTCTGCTAGGCTCGTTAGGATGCAAGCAACGCACTATATTCCAGCCCATTTCTTCTATACGATCATGGAAGTCTAATTCGCCATCATCATCAATAGTTATCAAAGATTTCTGCTCAAGAACACCTAAACCAATTTCAGCATGATATCCACAACTGTCAAGTATTTTGATTGCAATTTCTTTGTTCTTATATTTCATCATGCATACAACATCTAGAAAGATTTCTTTCTGATCATCCTCTAGGCCATTGTAGCTTATCTCCAATCTTTTCAAAGTTCGATCTTCAGGGATAGTTTTTAGTCTTTCTATCGCATCTTTCCATACATGATCACTTCTACCACAAAGATGTGAACCCAAAACTTTGATTGTTAAGGGAAGACCAGCAGCATAATGTACAACTTTACTTGATAGCTCTTCATACCCTTGATTTGGAATATCTTTCTTAAATACATACCTGCTGAAGAGGCGGAGTGCTTCCACATCTGATAACAGATTAACATCATGAATAATGCTCACTCCATGTGCTACGAGCACCTGCTGATCTCTTGTTGTAATGATGATTCTACTTCCTGGCTTAAACCAAGTGAGCTCACCTGCTAACGCCTCAAGTTGCTCTATATCATCCACATCGTCTAGAACAAGAAGAACTTTTGTACTAGGCATCATCCTTTTCATCTTATTTTTCCCATCAGAAACACTTGTTACATCAATGTTTTGATCATCTAACACATCTTTAAGGACCTGCTTTTGCAATTCCTTCAAACCAGACAACGAGCCTTTTGAAACTTCCCTCACATTCTCAACAAAGCTTTTACGCTCAAACCAATTGGAAATATGATCAAAAACAGCTCTCGCCAAAGTTGTCTTTCCACCACCTCCCATCCCCTTGATCCCTATCATGCGGACATCATCGGAACCAATTTCTAAAGATGAAACTACATCCTCCACCCGGGTCTCCATGCCTACTAACTTCCCATCAATGCTCGAATTAGTGAAATATGGCTTTCGGGAAATTTCTTGAACAATTTGTTGAATAAATTTAGCTTCATGCCTATGAATTAAAGAAGATTCATTCAGGTTGCATGAATGTCCCTATGAAGAACATGTTACATAGGAAAGAAAAGAAGAATATAAGATGAAGGAATTACCCATTAAAAGTAGTCTTCAACTCCATCCCAGCCAAGCCGGCTGCTTCTTTGAGAGCATTTCTCCATCTTCCAACATCATCTTCATTTTCCTGTTTGATAAAGTTCAAAGCTTTCTTAGTCTTAACAAGATTTAACACAAGTACAAAGCACTTGGATAAGAAACAAAATGCTAGAGTGGAACAAAGATAGTCGAGAGGTAGAACAAAGCTCCTACTAACCTTTTCATGTTCTGCAAAGGCTTTTCCAAATGCCCCACTTTGGTGACGGACTTCAGTGGGTTCCACATCAAAGAATATGGGGTAAGCAGTCTGCTCCATCGTCTTCTGACAATCCATAATCTGTACAAGCTCATCCAAGCACCATGATGAAGATGCATAGTTCTTGGAGAAAACAATGATGTGAAATCTCGAGTCTTTAATGGATCTGATGAGTTGCTCACTTATTCTTTCCCCTTTCTGGATTTTTTCATCATCTTTGTAAGTTATAATGCCTTTCTGGTGAAGAGCATGATAAAGATGATCAACAAAGTTCTTGCGCGTGTCTTCACCCCGGAAGCTCAAAAAGACATCATACTTGAAGCTCTTTTGAGCAACTGATGCTGAAGTGGATGCCATTAGCTGTAAGCTTTGAAGGATCAAACGAAACGAATTTGTTTATATGGGGAATTTGTATAATCAGAATGCAAATGAATTAACTTGTAAAGAGATGATCAAATAAGACTTCACAAACTGATATTTTGAGTGGAAAATTTGTGCAATTACGTGGAGGTAGTAAAACCTCTTATTTGGTCAATATAAGATAAGGATCCTTAACTGAATTAAAAAAATAATAATAAATAAAAAGAAGTTATGCTAGTCTGTTATAAACCTAAAATAGTAAAATAATTATATTAAGCATATTAAGTTGATTATAGAAAAAAAATGAGACACACTTTAAACACTGGTACAAAAATGATTTATTTGGGCGGTTGGCTAAACTATTTTGGGCGGTCCATATCTTAAAACCGCTTGAAACATGATTGTTTATTTCCTACCCAAGCTAACCGCCCTAAACAAAGAAATGACAGCCTAAAATACTTATATTTTCAACCTACAAATGGATTTTGAGCGGTGACTTTTTGAACCGCCTAAAAGAGTTCTTTTTCATTGGTTTAATTTGATGCCATAATCTCCAATAAAATATTTTATATAATTTTTTAAAAAACCTTTAACAACTAATTTTGGGTGGTTTATAGTTTAAAAGAATAAAAGCCATAAATGACAGCTTAAAAATATCTCCAACTGTTTCAACATATTTTGGGCGATGCCTTTTAAAACCGCTCAAAAGGATGGTTTGTTACCTATTTTTTAGTATTTTTTGATAAACTCTAGATATTTTTAATATAAACTAGAAATCCCTAAACGGCTAATGATCTCATCTTCATACTCCCATACTCTTAGTCACTTCTACCTAGGTAAATTCACTCTTTCTTCACTGAAGTCATTTTTCATAATAGCAGGTATCAAAATATAAACTTTATTATAGAATTTCTTGTTCATATATTTAACTATTGATTTTATATGTATTAACTGATTGTATTTTGTTCATTGTAGATAATCAAATAGTTGTAGCCTTTTCTTTTCTTTATTCAATATCACCGCGTTAAAGGTACGAACAATTTTAGCTTCATTACTGGCCTTCATTGTTGATCTATATGTGTTATATGTGTGTGTATATATAAAATTGACCTTTAGAGTATACCGTCTAAAATTGATCTAATAGAGATAAATTTTGAATTGTCCCTGTTGGGAACTGCTTTTTGAATATTCAATCTCATTAGGACGTGTATACATTTTAACTTGTTGACTATTTAAGAAAAAATCGACAGTTGTTTCTTCTACTCCTTCGGGTGTGTGGCTTATCCGCATACTTGGGGAGTTAAGGGGAAACGTTGCCGATTTTTTCTTAAATAGTTAACAAGTTAAAATGTATGCAAATGAGATAGAATGTTTAAAAAGTGGGTTAGGATCCACCGCCTTATGTACCTATTAATGACCCGTGCATAAATTGCATATAACTTATTTGATTTTATTTTATTTTCAGATGGAATGTAGAGAATATTGGATGTACAAAAGTGGACGTCCTTCTGAAATATATACGAATGGCTTTTATACTTTTCTTAAGGCTGCTGAATCCAATCGGAGGAATGTAGGCTCTAAAATGATATGGTGTCCTTGTGTGACTTGTAAAACTTTGCAGAGATTTGAAAATATTAACGGTATAGAGCATCATTTGATTGTGAATGGTTTTATGCCTAATTACACATGTTGGTACAGGCATGGGGAACAACGGATTGACGGTGTCACAACATCTGTTAATTTAAATGATGACAATTTAAATGAGAACAATTTAGATGACATGTTTAAGGATATAGAGAATGAAAATGTTGGCAATTTAGATGACATTTTTAAGGATGTAGAGAATGAAAATGTTGACAATTTAGATGACATGTTTAAGGATTTAGAAAATGATATTGGCGATGATGATAAAGAAAAATTACAACATCTATTTGAAGATGCACAAAAGCCATTATATAACGATTCTGAGATTTCAAAACTTGAAGCTGTTTTGATGTTGTTTAATGTGAAAGCGAAAAACAGATGGAGTGATACAAGTTTCACAGATCTATTATATGTTTTGCATATTATGCTTCCGAAAAGTAACGAGTTGCAAATTTCGTTTTACCAAGCAAAAAAAATGATGAATCCAATGGGATTGGAAGTTGAAAGAATACATGCATGTCCGAATGATTGCATGTTGTATAGAAATGAGTATGCGAACAATCATGAATGTGTTTACTGTGGTGCATCAAGGTATAAGAGGGAAAATAAAACTAGTAAATATGAAAATGATGTGAAGAAAAATGGACCACCGGCAAATTATTGTGGTATTTTCCCATTATACCGAGACTAAAACGATTATTTTCAAATGAGAAAGACGCAAAATTATTACGTTGGCATTCAAATGAGACGCAAAATTATTACGTTGATGGAAAATTAAGACATGTGGCAGATTCACCTCAATGGAAAAATATTAATAGAAAATACCCAAATTTTGGTAATAAAGTTAGAAACATAAGATTTGGGCTTAGTTCGGATGGAATCAATCCCTTCGGACAATTTCGTAGTCAGCATAGTACGTGGCTGGTTTTTCTTTGCATCTACAATCTTCCACCGTGGTTATGCATGAAACGAAAATACATAATGATTTCGTTGTTGAATCAGGGTCCGGAACAACCTTGTAACAACATTGATGTTTATTTGTCCCCTTTGATTGCTGACCTAAAACTCTATGGAGTTCTGGTGTAAATGTGTATGATGCTTATAAGAAGGAATATTTTTGAATTGCATGCCATGATATTCTGCACCATAAATACGAAAGGTAAGAAAGCTTGCCCTGTTTGTGAAGATGAGACAAGTTCAGTGTGGTTAAAAAATTGTAATAAAACAGTATACATGGGACACAGAAGATTCCTTCCAACTGGTCACGGTTATCGAAAGAACATGAAGGACTTTAATGGAAAGACCGAGACCGGAAGAAGACCCTTGATGCTTTTTCAAGAGTTAAAAATCTAAATATTGTTTTGGGAAAACGAAAACGAACTAGCTCTAAGAAAGGATCCATTTGGGAAAAAAGCTCACTCTTTTGGGACTTGCCATACTGGAGAGATTTAGAGGTTAGACATTGCCTAGATGTTATGCATATCGAAAAAAATGTATGTGATAGCTTGCTCGGGTTATTGTTAAACATTCCTGAAAAACAAAAGATGGTATCTATGCTCGTAAAGACATGAAAGAAATGGGAATACGTAAAGAGCTTGCCCCTGTTGATACCGGTACTCACGTTTATCTACCCCCCGCGTTTTATACAATGTCAGAGAAAACAAAGTTTTGTAAATGTTTACATGATATTAAGGTTCCATCATGCTATTCTGCAAACATTAAAAGGTTGGTGTCCATGAAAGAAAATAAACTACTTGGTATGAAGTCTCATGATTGTCATGTTCATCAATTCAGCCTGTTGCTAAAATTTCTACATAATTTTATGAATTCTTTTTTTATTTTCTAAAGAACTGTATCTGAAGTCACACAAACGCATACATAAATCAAACAACAAATGTCTATAGGGAATCAATTGATTGTAGCACCAATTCTCGGTTAACTTAAAATTCTTATATGCTAGGATGTTTCGTATTTTAATTTTTATCCGAACCAATCTGAATATGAATTTACACAAAAGTTAAGGCAGAGAACTGAACTGAATGGTATTAATGTGTTGGTCTGTGTTAGATGCTCAGGTTTTGTGACAACTAAAATAATAGTTTAGCCTAATATGTCAAGTTAGCAAAGTAGAGAGACTTACTTTGTAATTATTCCTGTGGCAACAAAGAACTCGTTGTATACCACAATCCTTAATTCTTGCAAAGATTTCAGCAGTTCAACAGTTTACAAGCAGTCAACAGAAACGATTGATATTTAACAAATTACAACTTACCAAGTTACAGACACAATATAGTAGTAGAAATGCAATGGACTCAATATTCGAGAATAATACTCAACGAATCTGAAGGTGTATATGAAATGGATGATGATGTTACAGAATCAGAACGTGGAATCAAACGAAATGCAGATACAAATAAGAGTGTTTAGATGTTTTGGAAGAAGTAGCGGCATTAGTTGATAGTTGATGTTCGATACCACCTGCAAAATGTGTGGTTTATCATCGTATGCAACTCCTATATACCGTTTAGCTAAGCAGTAAGTCAGTAACAACTCAGCTTGGATTTAAGATAACTTCTTTGGTACAATAGTCAAAGTTTAACTACAAACGGTAGTCAACAAAAGAATCTGCAAAATGGTATGACTGAGGAAATAGTTGTGACTAATTTGACTTTCTCCTGGTCAAACTTGATATCCGGTATACTGTTGACTTACCGGCATAAAACTAGTAAAAGGACTGGATATCGACGAAGGGGTAATTTGGGAAATACGAAATGTCGTATTGGAAACAAGATGATCATTTTTATAGATTCTGTACACTCATCACCAGTTACAAAGTTATACAAACAATACAACTGGTGAAATGCATTGGATTGAATATATTATAACAATACTCAATGAATATGAAAGTGCACTAAAGGAGTTTGATGAAATACCCGAGAGAGAAAATGAATGCAACAAATAAATGATATGAATGTGATAATGGTTGAGGATTCGAAGAAATATAAAGCAAATGTAGAAACAGTGTTTAAATGTTACGGAAAAATCCACGTCACTAGTTGATACTGTTGATTCATTTAAGACTAAGCTTGATATTAAATTGATGGGTTCAATACTAATAATAATAATAAGTAAATTCATAATTTTAAACATATTGTGTAACAGTTGAAAACAATCAGTTTAGTTGACTTAAGAAAAAAAATATAATTGTAGGAAAACCTTAGGGGTTTGCAGGTCAAATGGTCAACTATAAGAGGAGTATAAACAGGAGACAAACTACCAACTACAAGAGGAACGGGTCAAATGGGTTAAATCATGGTTTAAACTACTTGTTTAAAATTTAGCTCGAGTTATATTGTTTAAAAGCTCACACAAACCATTTTGATAAATCTTAGTATGTAAATTATAAAATAGGATTAATTATACTTCGTTTAATTAATATTGGCATATAAATTCACGTATGGCATTGTCACATATACCACAAACATATGATTTTCTTATTAACAACAAATTGACATGTATAATTTTAAATAACCAAATCAACACACATATTATAAGTAATTATGAAAACTAATTAAGTTAACATATAAAAATACACTAAATTTTTTGAGAAAATAAACTCACGAGAGGAGTTTGCTTCAACGATCTGATTGAGCTTATCTTCATGATTGTGACTATTTCATAATAATTAAATATTTTACACCAATAGTTATTGTAATCATAACAAAATTTGTATAAACATTCAGTTTTTAAGTACAAATTGTATTTGTCAGATTCCTCTTTAAATAATCTGTTATATTTTCTATAAAAGCTGGAAATACATAATCTCAGCTATTGACTACTAGCAAATAACAGTCAAAACTAACGAAATGTTTGTTAACGGCCCCACATTTTAACATATTTTCCACCAACGGATTTTGATTAACATAATTCCGCCACAAAAACATTTTTTTTCTTGGAAAAATCAACTTTTTATGCTGGAAAACTCTAAACACAATCAACACCACCTGAACACCACCGCCGACCACCACCACCACCTACCGATAACCACCACCTGAACAACGCCACCAACTTACTCACCTCCAGCCAACACCACCATTGACCACCACCACCAACTGACTCACCAACCACTACCAACTAACTCCGACGGTGATTCTAGGGTCCAACGACCTCAATAACCGGGGCTTTTGCCAGAAGAAAGGGTCCTGGAGGTCCAAACTAAGGTTACAAAGAGGTTTGACGACAAGATTGAGTTTTTTGGCAAAAACGTTCTTTTTTTTTTACGACCGACGGCTAACGACATTAGAATTTTGTTAGTCAAGGTTAGTTGAGATTATTATTTATCACTAGTCAATAATTGAGATTATTTTAATCTAATATTCCTATTTTCAAGTTAATTGTGAGTATTATTTTTCACAAGTACAAAAGGTGAGCTTCATTCCCTCTCTTTCAGTGTTAAGGCATTCTTGTGACGTTTAAGAGTCGGTTTATAATATTGTTGTTGTATTGTTATCAATAAACATTTTATTGTAAATACGCAAGTTACATGAACATAGAAAATATAGAGAGGGTACAAGTATGTTACTCATTTATAAAGTTTTCTCTTAATTTAATATATAAAAATGACATGGTAAACATATATATTTTTTTCTTTATGTTATTTGGAACAAGAAGTTTTATTAAACAACTATCAAGGCGCTAACAACCGAACAAATAAAACAAGAGTGAAGAAACACGGATCTACTCCCCTTGACGGGTCTTAGATCCAATGAGTCCACAGGGTAGGATACGGTTAGCTGCCAATACGATATGAACACAATTCCCAAAGTCCAGTGACGTGAACCTGCAAAACAGACACCGTGAGCTCGTTACGGGAAGGACAAGAGGGGGGGGGGTCTTCCCGTAACCACCCTCCGGTGTGAGAATAAGTACAATCCCGATGAAGATAATGTACTTAAGTAAATTGAGAGAGTACAGTGGGAGTGAAAGAATACCTCATAACGATTGAGAGGGTATTTATAGCCGAAGGGTGTGGGAAGATGATTGAGCCAGCTGTCCCTTTGGAAGATACTTTCGTAACCACCTAGACACGTGTCCTCATGTAATAGGTTCATTTATACGTTGCATGTGCATGTATAACAACCTGGACACGCGTCTTCCTATAATAGGGTAGTGGATTATCCCTTGCCATGTGCACGGTTATAACGGCCTTGCCAGGTGTCCTTTTCTGGTTGGTTGAGAGATCACGTATTGCTCAAGAAAGCATCTTGGTAGATCTTCTAGAATGTCACTAGTTAATGAAAGCTGTCCCGGGACATTACCTTGCAGTTATTTATGCGGATGCTTTCTCCGTCTTGCGGATGACTTTTGAGGGTGCCAGGATGCTTCCGCATGCCTTGTGGGGGTGTTTCTCCCGCCAACAATTATGCGGGCGTTCCATATGTTCCGCGGGTGCCTTATGGGGGACTTTTGGTTGACCCGCGGGTAATACTTAAGGGTATTTGGGTCTTTTTGGTACCCTACCTCTATAAGTTCCCCCAGTCCAGTGTTTCTTCCGTGTGAAGTATTTTATGCGGGTGAAATTCTGGACTTAATGTGTATTTGGGGATTTTTTATTCTGCAAGTTGGTGAGAAATATCTTTTGTTGCTGTGGATAATCATGAAAAAGGACAAGTTGACCACTCGCAAGCGCGTGTGTCAGAGGATATGACGTCTATGCCGGCTGTCACTGTACCCGACTGTTCACCTTTTTCTCTTTTTCGAATTTCCCGCGTGATGTGGCGTTCATCTATTGGGTGATTTTTCTTCTCTCTAGTGTTCATATCCCATCGCATTAATTGCGACGGGTATAAATAGTGGAGTTTAACTTCTCGTTGAAGTTTTATTACCTTTTGAATCCTGAATGTTGCCTTACATTCTTTATTTGAAAACGTCGATTAGTCACCCAACCATTTGATATTTTATTGAACCATATTATAATGACGAGTACACAGTCTGAAATTGACGAGATAGAGGTCCAATGGGACCAGCCTGTATATCAGAAACTCCTTGAGACGTATGGTATTCCACCAGAATGGGGGCCGAAGTTCCCTTCTGCTAGTTCTATAGCCAGTTTCCCACCTCCTGGGAAAATGGTTGTTTATTCTGATTTCTTTGTCCATGGAAATTTCCGTTTCCCTGTGACAAAGTTTTTTATGAGGATATTGGGTGCTTTTGGGGTCCATTTGTCCCAGTTGCATTCTCGTGCTGTCATGCGAATTCGTCATTTTGAATTCGTGTGTATAGCTCACGATATGGTACCACGTCTTGACCGATTTGTTGTCTTTTACCGGATGATCAACCGGAACGGGTGGTTCACCTGCCAAGCTATACCGGGTAGGCGAATCGGCCAGGAGGTCTAGGACGGTTCTCCGAATTGGAAGAACAAGTTCTTCTGGATTTCCGAGGATGTGGTACCGGGCCGAATGATACGCCGTCCAGTTAATGAGGCGCTTCTTGATGTCACCCCTGCCGCCCATGAAGGACAAGAGTGGTCCCGCGTCCTGACTACCAATCCAACTCCTATGTGGTCATTACCCGAGGAAGCCCTTGTATGGGCAGGCATGAGTCGTCTATTTACATGGAGCCTGTTTTTATCGGGCTAGACGAACGTAAGTTGTCTTTCTCCTCTTATTACAAGGGAATTATATGACTGATTTTGGTGTTTTTTCTCTCAGGTCCCGGACCGATGTTGAACGCACTGTTTGATGACAGAGGGCATGTTATGAAAAGTATCCGAAACGCAAAGGATATGCCTGTCCTTGAGAAGACAGCAAAATATTTCCTTTTTCCCGGTGAAGGTGCGTGCCGAATCCGTTGTTTCGGATGCTACCTTTCAAACAGGTGCGTACACTCTAAATCCTCTTCCTCTTACTACGCTTACCTCTGAGGGAGTATTCGTCATTCTGTCGTCGAGTGATGATTCATCGTCCTCAAAGGAAGAAAACTTTGACGATGCTTCTGAGGTTTCATCTGTGTCGCACTTGTTGGCAGAATTAGCTCAAAAAAGGACTTTTGGGTCTGTCCAAGCTAACGAAGCAGGCTCGAGTGCTGCGACTACTGCAGATGAGCCGGTGACTAAGAAACGACGGACGCGTCGTCCTAGGAAACCCCAGTATGTTCTTGCGAACCGATTGACGACGGTGACTGGTATGCGTTTTATTTTCTAACTCTTATTATTTTAAGACGTTATTTGAATGTGATCTTCTTTTGTAGATCCGTCTACAGCTAGGGACGACAATTCTGAGAAGTTACCGACACCTACTCCTATGGCTGAAAAACAACCATCTCCTCCTCCGCAGAAGGAGGCGGAAGGCAAGTCTGCTACCCCTCCTCTTGAAACACATGTGGAGGGGTCCAGTGTTCAAAACGGAAATAACGAATCGTTGGACTGCCTTTTCCAGGCTGGAGGAGCCACTAGTTATGAAGGAAATAACCCAGCGGTGGATGAGGCTGGGTTCAGGATTCATGAGTCTCCCTCCCGATCTGCTCCTCAGATGTTTTCTCCCTCCTAGCCATTGACGACGGGTGCGGGAGGTGGTTTCCAATTTGGCCCATCTGTCCACGAGGTTGAAGGAGGTTCAATACAAGATGGTCCACACCCTTCCTTCTCGATCCCTACTCGCCTCGAGACTTCAAGTTCCCGGTACTTTTGGGATGCGGTTCTGGGAGGAGGTTATGACCTATTCGTCCCTCCTTGGGACATTGTCAATGGGTCCCGGTTTTCTGAACCTGGGACTTGTGTTAATTTCATCAAGCATTGTGTGCCTCCGGCGGATATGGCGTATTTGTGTGATCGTTCTCGCCACGACCTCCATACAGACTTATCAATTTCTTTGGCTAACAGTTTGGCTTGTAGCCAGGAAATATTGTGTGAGTGGCGCACTTGGGAGGGAAACTAGGTGAGGCTACTCGAGCCGTTGAGGCTGCTAATAAAGAAGCCGAAGAGCATCGTAAGGCGGCGAGTGCTGCTAAATGGAAACAAACCGATTCCGAGGTTGCTCTCTAACAAGAAAAAGCTCGAAGTTCTACTGCTGCTCACAACTGGAAGGAAGCCTGTGAGAGGCAAAATGCAGTTCTTGAGGCTACGCGAGCTGAGACTCAAAAGAAGAAGGTTGAGCTGGCGAGGGAACAAGAAGAGGTGACCCGCCAAAACAATCGGGTCCAAGAGCTCGAGGTTGAGCTACAACTGCAGAAAGAACAATCTGAACTCAAGGACAAAGCCGCTGCTGAAATTCAGTCCGCATATGATTCTTTACTGCAGTCCTGCTCGGAAGCAGAAACCCGCGCCTCCACCGAATTACAGGGGCTTCGGAACAGAGCTGAGTGTGCTGAGCAGGATCGGCAATGGTTTCTTGAACGAGGACTTGAATCTGTAAGTTTTTCTTACCTGGTTGTGTATTTCTTATACTTCGCGTTCGTGACTCTAACATGATCTATTTCAGGTCGTCCGGCATATCAAAGGAAGCACTGAACTAACTGATTGTTTTGTGAACTTGATGACTGCTTCCGAGAGAGTTGGCAGGATGAAAGGCTTCAATGAAGGGATGACATTTGCTCAATCCGGTCAATCTATTGAAAGTCATCCACTTCACGGCCTCGATGCAAAACAGGAGTATGATATGTGAGTTAAGGAGTATGATACTCTAGTCTTTCCGCTGCAGAACATGCTTCCAGAATTTGCGTCCGCTGGAGATGGCATGAAGCCGCTGCGGGTATACTTAGATGATGAGTCTGAGGACGACTAATCTGAGGATACTTCTCCAAATGCCCCGGAAGACACATCAGTCCCTAACCCCTGACTTAGTTTGTATGGCTTGTAATTGTTCTTTATCTTTTTGTAATCACCTTTTTGACTATTAATGAAAAGAACTCTTATGCCTTGATAACTATGTTCTTGTTTACGAGATAATATCTTTTGCAAGATATTTTTGATTTTTGAATTTTGCAAGTTGGATTATACTGATGACGTGGCGGGGAAAG
The DNA here is from genome assembly GCF_021521415.1 of Bidens hawaiensis. Taxonomy (NCBI): domain Eukaryota; kingdom Viridiplantae; phylum Streptophyta; class Magnoliopsida; order Asterales; family Asteraceae; genus Bidens; species Bidens hawaiensis. The sequence continues at coordinate 131,910 of NW_027491170.1, forward strand.
AAATTTTAAGCGGCGGCTAATGGGACGCCTCTTGACAGCCTGTACACGCTTTTTCGAATTTCTCGCCTGACGTGTCAGTCATCCAACGGCTCGTACTTTCTCTTTCTTCTGTTACTCCATCAGACGCATTTATTGCGATGAGTATAAATAGGTCCATGGCCTTTCATTCGTTCTTATCGCTTTCAAGACATCTCTCTCAATTATTCAGCAAATCTGAGATCTTTAAGACTTCGTCTTTTATTTTTTAATCGATATATACTACGATGGTCGGTGATAAGAAGAATCCTCCTGCCATCCACGAGGTTGGGTGCAATATTAAAGAAAAGGACTTTGATGATGTGAGAAACGTGTATGGACTGGCACCGGAATGGGAAGCCGAACGTCCGGCAGAAGGTGCAATTGCCACGGCGCCACCGGCGAAGAAGATGGTCGTATACCTGGACCATTTTACCATGGGTAACTTCCGGCTACCCGTGATGAAGTTCGTTCGATCCGTTCTGAAAGCCTATGGGCTCCATTTATCCCAAGTTCACCCATTTGGGATGTTAAGAATTCGACACTTCGAATTCTGTTGCCAATCTCATAACTATGATCCATCTGTCAACATGTTTGCGACTTTTTACAAGATGACATATCGTGACGGATGTTATGGTTTTGCTACTACCGGAAAGGGTCCAATCGGCTTTGAATGGATCCGGAGTATTCATGGGTGGAAATCCAAGTTCTTTTGGATCCGGGAAGATGTCATCCCGTTCACAACGGCCCGATGGAAACCGGAAGACGCCGCCCCCGAGATCCCTGCCATTGAATACGAGGGTCATAAATGGTTCAACACTTTGACCCAAACGCCAACACCCATGCGCCCTATTCACGAAGGGGCGATGGTACATGCGAAGATGAGCCGCTTATGGCCGTTCCCTCAACTGGAACAGTATTACGAGAACTCGGACAAACGTAAGTATGTTGCTAACTATATTCACAATACCCTTCCTCATTTTTAACTTTATTATTTTCTTTCCCAGACGAGGGTTCCGTGTTCAATACTCTTTTGGATCACAAGGGAGGGATGATGATACGCCGCCCCATTGATCCGAGGGACGTGTCTTTCTTGGAGCGTACCGAGAACAATTTTCTGTATCCCACTACTCTTAGCCCAGAACCCATGGTTTCCGAGGCGATGTACGCTCAAGGTGAGGAGTCCATCTTGAAAGGTGAGGGCATTCCACAACCTCGACCCATTACTGCTGCTACTTACAGCGGAGTGATAGTGCTTCTTTCCTCCAGTGAGGAGTCATCACTCTGTGAGGAAGGGTTTACAGTTGATTCTATTAACCCATCGCGTTCAACTGTAGGTTTAACCCGCAAGCTAGACTCTAAAGTTGCTGCCAAACAATCGGTGGGTGATGACGGTGATCACTAGGCAGTTAATGACACTAATATTGAGGAGGAGCCTCAAGCCACTGATGCGGGTGCATCGAAAGCAGCTGGTAAGCGTAAAGCTCATCCTACCAAAGCTGCTCCATCCAAGAAGAAGAAGAAGACTAAAGTCGCCATCTTGGAATCATGCCTTCATCAACGTGATGCTGAGGACACCTCTTTAGGTAATTTCAATATCTCTTATATTTGTCATATTTTTAAACAGTAATTTATCTGATGCGTGATTATCATTTTGTCAGTGGGTTTGAAAGATTTTTCGGAAGAAGTTTCAGGTTTAAAGAGCTCAAGTGCTCCAAAACTTCCAACTCCACTATCCTCACCACCAAACACTCTTTTAAATCCGATCAATTTGATGGATACTTCCCCTTTGATGGAGAGGGAAATTGGTGAGTCTGACGCCCACCGTATGTCTCCGAACTTTAATGTTCATCAATTTAGAGACCAAGGGGGCGTTAGTACATTCCGTTATGGGGGTCAGACCTCCCCGCCTCCCGCGGAATAGGACACTGCCCCTCATAATCCACACTGGTCATTACGTCGAAATTCGACGTTAAATGACGTGGATGTTTGTTTTGAATACCTGGGGAAAGTCTTACACCGCAGAGAAGGAGCGACAACGTCGACGTGTTCGCCAGGATTTGCTGAACTCAAATTCCTATCACCTGGCGAACACTATTTCTACCAATCAAGAGATCACCCGGGATTGGTTGGTAATGAACGAAGAATGGGACGAATTAGAGCTTAAATTTCTTGAGTCTAAGAAAGAAGCTCTCAATGCTCTAACTGAGGCTCAAGAGAATTTCAAAGCCTACGAAGCCGAGAGAGCCAATCGCCTTGCTGCTGAGGAGACCAAGGTTGCTCTCCAGAAGCAATTGGAGGAGCAAGCTGAGCTGATAAAAACTCTTTTGGTTGAATCGGCAGCCAAAGATAAACGTCTGTCCGACCTCAACGCCAAAAGCCGGGAACAATCACTAGAATATGCCAGCCATAAAATGAAGTTGCTGCGGGCGGAGGAGGATAGGAAGTGACTTTTGGCGGAAGGCATTCCTGAGGTATATATGCCTTTAATTCAGCCGAAAGTGATTATGACAGTCACAATTGCTTATGTTTAAATTTTTCTTAACAGGTTATCACGCAAGTTCATAAAAGTGATGCTCTTGGACTGTGTTGCAGTGCTCTTGAATTCCTCCAAGCAGGCTGGACGCCAAATAGGGTTACAAGAGGGCTGTAACTTTGCCTCCTAAGGCAGAGTTCCAGAAGAATTCATTCTTCACGGCAAGGATACTGCTGCGATTCTTACTGAGAAGACGAAGACTTATGATACTCTAAAGTTTTCGATTTCAGAGCAGATATATGAATTTGCCGACAAGGAAGACGCCATTGACCAGCTAAAAGTTCTTCTTGATTTAGATGAAGAGGATCAAGATGATACTGAAGCTAGTGACAAAGAGGGTGAAGGCGCAGCTTCTTAGATATAGATCTATTCTTTGTGTAACTGTACATGTACTTCTTTTTGTAATCTCTTTTGATAGTAAATAAGAAGTTTTGTTCCATCCGGTACACTTTGTCTTATACGTTATAATATAAGTGTTTTGCCGGACCTTCGATTTTGTCAATAAAAGATTACAAACGTAAAATTTTCATAGATCGGGCATAAGCCGTTATTACAAAAACCGAAATTACATGGCTTTGGCTAATCTATTTGGGCGCAGGCCGAAATGAAAAAAAAACTGAAATTTTATATGTAGCATTTTTTTGATTGCGCCACATTCCAAGTCCGAGGAACCTCGGTTCCATCTAACTTCTCTAACTTGTAAGCACCCTTAGCTAGAATTTGTTTTATCGTATAAGGGCCTTCCCAAGTTGGGGCCAACTTGCTCGGGGGTTCCTGGCCAGAAGCCTCATTGTTACGGAAGACAAACTCTCCCGCATCGAACTCACATTTCTTGACCCGCGAGTTGTAATATTTCTGAAGCTGTCGCTTATAATTGTGCTCGCGGATCGATGCAAGTTCTCTTCTTTCCTCTAGTAAATCAAGATTCATCCGGAGTTAGTAATCATTGTCATCAATTAACGAATCCCTTGCGGATGGAATCCCGATTTCGGCTGGGATCATGGCCTCAGTGCCATAGGTTAAACTAAACGGCGTCTCAGAGTTGCTGGAATTACTTTGGATGCGAAAGGCCCAAAGTACATGGGGCAATTCGTCCACCCAGCCCGTCCATTTAGTTCCTAACCTTGCCTTAATCCCTTCTTTGATAGTTCGGTTAGTTCTTTCGACCTGACCGTTTGCTTGCGGGTGAGCTACAGACGTAAAATTTTGAATAACTTGAAGTTCTTTCAGCCATTCCTGTAATCCGCTATCAGCAAATTGGGTCCCATTGTCACTTACCAGTTCCTGCGGAAGACCAAACCGGCAAATGATGAATTCCCAGATGAACTTTTTGACACTTGATGCCGTTATTGATGCAACTGGTTTGGCTTCGACCCATTTGGTGAAGTAATCAATGGCCACTATCAAAAATTTGACTCGTCCAGGGGCTTCTGGGAATGGTCCCATGATGTCAATAGCCCACTTCTGGAATGGCCAAGCAGATGTTACCGGGATCAGTTCGTTCTTAGGACGCAAAGTATTGGGGGCATGACGTTGGCAAGAATCACACTTTCTGATTTCTTGCACAGCGTCTAAGTTCATGCCAGGCCAGTAGTACCCCGCGTTCATGATCTTTGCAACTGTCATTCTCGGACCCGTGTGTAATCCACAAATGCCTTCATGAATTTCTTGGATTAGGTAATTTGCGTCTTTCGCGTCTACACAACGTAGCAGTGGGCCGAGGAATGACCTCCGGTACAAAATGCCATCACTCAACTGGTAATTCAAAGCTTTGTGATTAATCTTTCGGGCCTCAGCTTTTTCTGCTGGAAGGATTCCGGAGGATAAGTAAGCCTTAATTGGTGTCATCCATGATTCGAAGCCCGTTTGAATTACCAAGACTTGGTTTTGTGGAACGGATGGATGGTTTAGAACATCCACACGAATATCTTTGGCAAAGTGCTCAAACTTCGTTGAAGCCAATTTGCTAAGAGCGTCCGCCGATTTATTCTCCCTTCTTTTTATGTGAACAACATTGAAAGAAGATAATTGGCGAATCAAGACTTTCACTTGTGACAGATAAGAAGCCATGACATCATTTTTAGCTTCATAGGTTCCATTGATCTGTCCCGCAATTAGCATTGAATCCACCTGTGCTTCCAGATGTTTTACCCCAAGCTTTTTAGCTATCCGCAGGCCCGCAAAAAGGCTTCATATTCAGCCTCATTGTTAGTGCTTTTGAAGTCTAACTTTATGGCATATGTGAATTCGTGGCCCTCGGGATTGACTAACCGGAGGTCCGCACCGGATCCCTCACTGCTTGAAGCTCCATCCGTGAACAATGACCAAATTTTCCCTTGTTCCGGAGGTGCTTGAGGTTGTTGCTCGATCAGACATTCCTGTTCCTTGTGTTGCGGGACTTCTATGACAAATTCTGCCAATACCTGCCCTTTAATTGCTGGTCTAGGTTTATACTCGATCGCGTGTTCACCTAGTTCAATGGCCCATTTTGCCGACTGTCCGGACAACTCTGGTTTACTTAACACATTCTTGAGTTTATATCCGGTTAAGACATTTATGGGGTGTCCTTGGAAATATCTGCGGAGTCGTCGGACTGCATAGACCTGTGCTAAGACGAATTTTTCTAGCATTGAGTATCTGGTCTCTGGATCCGCCAAGGTCCTACTGACATAGTATATTGGAGTTTGAACGTTCTTTCTATCTGTCAGTAGTACAGCCCCGAAGGCAATGTCAAAAGGAGACAAATATAGTGTCAAGGGTTCACCCGCGTATGGTGCTGTTAGAGTAGGCAACTCCATTAAACACTTCTTGACCTCTGAGAATGCTTGTTCAGCTTCTGCGGTCCACTTAAAATGTGCCTTCTTGAGGCAATTTCTAAGTGTTGACACGAATGGATAAGACTTGGCCGCAGGATTTGCAAGGAATCGGTTTAGCGCCACGAGTCTTCCATTAAGTGTCTGAACTTCTTTGAGGGAAGAAGGAGAAGGCATGCGGGCTATAGCTTGAAATTTTTCAGGGTTAGCTTTGAAGCCTGCATCCGTAACTATGACTCCAAGGAACTTTCCTTCCTCCATCCCAAATGAGCATTTAGCCGGGTTCAGCTTCATGTTGATGCTTCTCAATGTTTCGAAGGTCTCCTCAATATCTCTTAACATTTGATCTTCTTCGATGCTTTTGATCACTAAATCATCCATATAAACCTCCAGGTTTCGACTTATCTGATATTTGAAAGCTTGGTCCATTAACCGCTGATATGTGGCACCCGCGTTCTTTAACCCGAAAGGCATCATCTTATAAAAAAAGTGCCTTGATCAGTTCGGAATGCTGTTTTATCCTCATAACTTGCCGCCATGCGGATTTGGTGATAGCCTTTGTAAGCATCAAGGAAACACTTGAACTTGAACGGGGCTACAGCGTCTACCTTGAGGTCAATATCAGGTAGTGGGTAACAGTCTTTTGGGCAAGCTTTGTTTAAATCTTTGAAATCAATACACATCCGCCATGTTCCGTTGCTCTTTGGAACAATGACTGGATTAGCTACCCATGTCTGATATTTACTCTCCCGGATGATCCCGGCGTGAAGAAGATCTTGCACTTGCTCATTCATAGCTTTCGTTTGTTCTGGGCCCATCTTCCGCTTTTTCTGGACAATTGGTGTGAACACCGGGTTTACCCTTAACTTATGTTCAGCAATGCTCCGCGGGACACCAGTCATGTCCGCGGGCTGCCAGGCGAAGATGTCAACGTTTTTAGTTAATAGCTGCTTCAAAAAGGTCCTCACTATTTCTGAAATAGCGGGTCCAATTGTTACTATTTGATCATGGAATTTTTTGTTCAAAACCCATTTTTCCGTCTCGGTCTTTAAAGTTTTCTTTGGGACCTTTCCGGGCCTTGAACTCTCCGTTGTAAAGCAATGTCGGTTGACATGAATTATTGCCACACCGGTGCGAGTTGGGACTCCTACTGCACCGTGGGTTGTGGACGGGTGGGCGTTGAAGTCACCAATCGGCTCTCGTCCTAGAATAATGTCAAGTTTGGAAGTTGCTGGTAAAACCAAAAATTCAACTTCCTCTGATCTTGAATGAATTCCGTCGCTAAGTGTTACCGGAAACGATATCACCCCACGCGGGTGCATTATCTCTCCTCCAAAACCGGAAATGGGGGCATGAATTGGCTTCAACCTTTCTTTGTCTTCGTCGTCTAACTGTTCGAAACATTGTTCGTACATGATGTCCGATGTACTACAGGTGTCAAAAAACACATATTACGATCGGTAGTGGCCAAAAAGAGCAGTGATTATCAACGGGTTTTTGTTACATGGTCCTCCTCTGATTCGAGGAAAACTCACGGGCTCGTTTTTCCATTCCTCATCCAAATATTCCCTTCTCTTTCCTTTAACCATATGTTCACCCTGAATCATGTGGACGTTCAAATCTTTGACTTGTCTTTTAGGTGGTCCCTGTCTGTCTCTTGCGGGAGGTTTACCAGTCCCTGGTCGTGTGTCTTTGACCAAATGTTCTAGTTTACCATTCTTAACGGCTGCTTCAATTTCATTTATGAGGGCTACACATTCGTTCGTGTTGTGTCCAATATCATTATGATATGAGCAGTGCTTTTTCTTGTCGAGGAAAGACTTCCTTGGTAATGGTTGAGGTTTTCTGAAAGTCAAATTCTCGGCGGTGAGGATTTCTGAGGGAGTCTTTGATAATGGTGTCCAACTGTTGGAAGATCGAGCTGAAAAATATGTTTGCCCTTATTGCCGATCAAGGTTCTTGCATCGAATGGTTTAGACATTTCAGCACTTGGCTGAAGTCTTGACCATATTGGTCCCTTGGCGTGTCTGTTTAGTCTCGGAGTTTGAAACTCAATCCTCGGCGGACCACTGGAGCCTAAAGTCTTTTTAGTTCTTGCAAACAACTTTGCTGCCTGCATGATTTCATCCCAAGATTCGGGCATTCCATCTCTTCCCATGAGAGTGCGGATCAAAGCATCACTATGAACGTTCTTGCGGAATGCTCCCCTCAGCATATCTTCGCTGACCCCTCCAATGTTAAGGCTCTCGTTATTAAAACGAGTAATGAAGTCTTCGATAGACTCATTATTTCTCCTTGTAACATCCAATATTTCTGAAGGGTCTCGAGTATGCTTCTTCTGCTGACTGAAATGTTGGGAAACTTTTGCCACAAAATCATTCCAGCTTATAATTTGTCTAGCGGGTAGCTTTTCAAACCATTCACGAGCAGCTCCCGTAAACGTTATTGCAAACATGTGACACCAGTACGGAAGATTCCAACCACTGACTCCTCCTACTGCCACAAATCTCAACAAGTGATCGCTAGGATCTGTAATTCCATTGTATGTTCCAACAGATGTTGGAATCTTCGTGTTCATTGGAAATGGAGCTTGTGCGATGCTTAGAATAAATTTTGACTTTTCTGCAAAAGACTCTGGACGGTATGGTTTGGAAAAATCATACTCAGCATTACTGCAATAATCTGCATGGCGGACAACTGGTCGCAGGTAACTAGCCCCTCCGTATGACGGGAGTCGGCTGTCCCCGCTGTAATAACTGCCCTCAGGGCGATATGTTGAGTCATGCCCATCCAGTTCGTCCTCATAAGATGGAACTCGCATAATAATGCGAGGACAAGGATGTAACCTCCAGATCTCACCCAAATTTTGTTCGAATGGCTGACTGTATTGAATGTGACTTCCCCTTATGGGAGGAGAAACAAATCTCCTGGGAGGATCATCATACGTCAAGGTACGACCATGAAAACGCTCATTCCGCACCCTGCGATCATATTCAGCTTTCAAATTATCTTGTTGGATACGAAACCATTCATCTGGAGACAAAAGTCCTTCGGTTCTGAAGCTATGACGACGAGTCCTTCTTGGATTGGAATCGCCAGAATCCTCTTCCAGGGCCAACTCTGAGTGAGTTTGGTGGGCGTCTCTCATGATTCGTTCTAGATCTCCCAGATTAGAACCTCCTAGGGCTATAAGATGCCCCAGGTCAGTAGTTGGTGTAACAACATTACCAGTGACATCTGGTAACGGAGTGAAATGTCCCCGAGTCGTTGAACCACCTAAGGTAAAACCTCCGAGGTTTACAGCATCAGTTCTTGTAACAGGAGTCGTGAATCGAGCAAAAACATACTTTGCTCCTTCACGTGATTCAAAATTAGGATCTCGTGAAGATTGCACCTGGTTCTCCGTCAGCCCTTTAGGTAACTGATTCATATCGTAAAGAGGACGGAAAAAATTTCTTGCTGTTCTAACAAAAACACGGATGGCGCCAATGAAGAAACACGGATCTACTCCCTTTGGCGGGTCTTAGATCCAATGAGTCCACAGGGTAGGATACGGTTAGCTGCCAATACGATATGAGCACAATTCCCAAAGTCTAGTGACGTGAACCTGCAAAACAGACACCGTGAGCTCGTTACGGGAAGGACAAGAGGGGGGTCTTCCCGTAACCACCCTCCGACGTGAGAATAAGTACAATCCCGATGAAGATAAAGTACTTAAGTAAATTGAGAGAGTACAGTGGGAGTGAATGAATACCTCATGACGATTGAGAGGGTATTTATAGCCGTAAGGTGTGGGAAGATGATTGAGCCAGCTGTCCCTTTGGAAGATACTTTCGTAACCACCTAGACACGTGTCCTCATGTAATAGGTTCAATTTATACGTTGCATGTGCATGTATAACAACCTGGACACGCGTCTTCCTATAATAGGGTAGTGGATATCCCTGGCCATGTGCACGGTTATAACGGCCTTGCCAGGTGTCCTTTTCTGGTTGGTTGAGAGATCACGTATTGCTCAATAAAGCATCTTGGTAGATCTTCTAGAATGTCACTAGTTAATGACAGCTGTCCCGGGGCATTACCTCGCAGTTATTTATGCGGATGCTTTCTCCGTCTTGCGGATGACTTTTGAGGGTGCCAGGATGCTTCCGCATGCCTTGTGGGGATGTTTCTCCCGCCAACAATTATGCGGGCGTTCCATATGTTCCGCGGGTGTCTTATGGGGGACTTTTGGTTGACCCGTGGGTAACACTTAAGAGTATTTGGGTCTTTTTAGTACCCTACCTCTATAAAGAGTTACAATAACAAATTATACCAATCCTTCCATAAAATGTGATTCCCATAGGATCTATTTTTTATCCATATGTAACCTAAGGCTTTAATGACTCCTACAGCCTTGGAAATACAAGTCGGTTTATTATTAAATATAAGCATGTTTCTTGTCTTCCAAATACACCAACATTCAGTGAAAATAATGCCGTGTAACACATTTTCTTTTTCTTCGATCAAGATTACTAGCTTCATGAACTTTAAGCAAATCTCGAACCGAGAAAGCGTAAATGGTAGGGATACGACACCAATTACTTACAATTGCCAAATCAACAACGAAAACGAGTACAGTAAAGAGGATGGTCACTAGTTTCAGACTTTCAATATACTCACCGCATAGCCTACAAACTGTGGAACCGACCTCAACACCTCAACGTTTCTAAAGCTAAGAATCGACAATGTCACGATCCTATCCATTTCCACCTTCCACACAAAAGTATTAACCGTCTTAGGAACCCGGCTATTCCATCTCATTATAAAAGAAACCGGAGTCTTCGATCTTCAAACAGGATGGTCTTGATGGACCCAACCGAAAAGCGTCCCATGAGTCTTTTGGCCAAAGCCATTCGTCCGGCTGCTGGTAAATAGTTGCAATCTCGATATTGGCACTTACACATGAAAAAGACATTTTATTTTTTTCTCTTGCATATTTAGAATGGTGTTAAAACTTTGACTAAGCCATTATTTTGGATGTTATAAACAATTCATAGATAATGTGCTGATTTCGTTCATCTTCTAATAAGTATTAATTGAGTATATTATAAATAGCCATCGTTTTTCACATACTAAATAGACTCCAAACTCCAGATAGGATAGAAGCTAGCCGACTTTATTTATATAAAATAAACTTGCAAAATAAAGACTTAATTATATTATCATTATGATCTAGTTCATGAGTTTAAACGGTAGCTAACATCTAGTGGAGTCAAGTGGCGAATTTAACGAATTGCATGCAGAAATAAAGAAAAATAAGAACACGACAATTTAACGTGGTTTGGGTTTGATATAAATCCTATGTTTATAGGCTGCAACTAGGAATTTGATAAGAATCATACTCTAGTTTTAGTCATAATTGTCATTTGTCTATTTTAGGAGGGGGTTAAGTGTAATTATATTTCTATAAATAGGTGTCAATAGCTAATAGAGAGGGGGGAGTACGTTTATGTTGAATATGGCATTGTCATAGCTCCTGCTTATGCAGTGAAATAGGGCTAGGCCCGAAACTTGTAACCTTTACGTTTTCGTTAATACAATCGTTCTTCCTTTTTATCCCTATTATCCGATCTTCACTCTATCTATCACAATCATCACATATCAAACCCTATCCGTATTTTATTTAGCCAAGTTGCAAAAATTACACTATGATCTTCTTAGCTAGAATTTGTCTTAAAACCTTGGACTAATTAATGCACTTAATGCCCCTTTGTTCACAACTTAATCAATTTAGTTATAATCCTATTACTATCCTGCCTTATACTAGTTATCAAGTATGTGATCTTATTAATATCATTATTAATATCAGGTAAACACAAGTCCAATAAAAACTAAAACCCCGTATGCTATCTTGGTCATAAATTAATGACCATGATAGCATATTAGATTTTGGCTTTTTCTGGTAGGACCGAGATTTGCTCACCCCTTATAAACGTTAACATGAACGAAAACAACCACAATTTTCTTTCGTAAACATTCATTAATTTCGAAAACTTGTTCCATACAATTCAAAAATAACTAGTAACAATTCGATCTCCACCACTGCCAGCTCACTGCCTGCCTGGGCGAACGTAATATACATATGAAAGATCAAAGCCATATGCATAATTCGAAAGCTAAAATGATCAATCAGAGACGGAGTGATTGTTCCAACACACGAGCATAGAGACGCATCGTCGGAGTATGTAGAACCGCGTTCTATGCTGCTTAGCCATAGTTAAGCACCGTTTTTGAAAGGTAGCTTTTCGACGAATTTTCCGGCGATAATCCGATGATGATCGGATTAAGTAGGAATAAGTGTCCATTAGTCGTTGAAATTGGACAAACTATTAACATTTGTTAGGGCCTATTGTTTGTTTATATAGTGCAAATGTCACGAAGCAAAGTGGGAGCCATACAATATTTTATATAAAGTTTTATCCACCTTTGTTGATATCGACACCCATTCTTAAAAAAAGACATCATTGTTATACTTTATTAATTATAATAAATAATGATTATAAATATGTGTTTGAATTATTTAAAACTATCTAAGAAAGTGACGATTTTTTAAAAAAATTTAAAATTTTATGTGACGATTTGTACAGGTTTGGCACTGTGGAGCTCTAAGAGCACCCACTTTGGACTTGTGATTTCGAGGTCTGGATCAATGTGAAAACCAACATACTAGTATGTACACAAACGACTTTATGTGGTGTTGATTTCTAGTGGTGCCGTGGCGGCCTCTTTTGTGCAAACTCTATTGACACTCTAACGGCTCAATTAGTCGGCTTAATTTCATTGTTCGTTTGATGATTGAGGTTTTCTTATATAAAGGACGCTCCTCGCTCTCTGCTCGAGCATATAACAAATAAAATGCTTGCAAGAAGAATAAACTATTTACATGAAAAATTTGTTCATGATTTTATTTAGTATAAAGGTAACAAATTGTTTCAGTTTGTTATGAATGTGTCACAATCATGAAGATAGGCTGAATCAGGTAGTCAAAGTCTACTATTAGCTCGTGATTTATTTTTAAAATAGATTTACTGTCTTTTTATATGTTAACTTAGTTTTCATAAATAAATATAATATTTTTAATATATGTAAATTTGGTTATTTAAACTTATATATACCAATTTGTAGTTTATAAGAAAATAATAATACGATTGTGGTATGGATAATGGATGTGACAAATGACAGGGCAATGCAATGCATTAGCTTATAATTAAAAGTTATTAACTGATATAAAAAGTAAAGAAAGAAGGCCGTTATTTAATTCTATAATTTTTAATTAACATACAGACACAAACTATAAAAGGGCCAAGTGACACTAACTGTCTTACACGGAGCGTTACATCGGTCTGGTGTTTTTACTTTTAAAATATTAAGAATTGATGCTATCTAATACATATTAAGAATTGATGCTAGTTAAACGAAACATAAAGTTACATAGAAATACTATCTAATACATAAGCCTCTTAAATATAGCCTTACACAGTATCGACGACATTGGCACTAACTTGTAAACACATGATTAGCTTGTTATCGACATTTCCAATACCAAAGGAACTCGAAGTAGGCACTAAATTGTATACATGGAATTTGGCCTTTATCAACGCTACTGACACTAAACCGTAGGCTAAAATAATTTAACAAAAAAATAAACAACTTGAAAGTGTCAACATGAATTGGTGTCATGTGAACTAATCAAAATTTTAAGTGAGCACTAAACTAATAAAAAAAACGACATGATAGTTTCGTTGGTGCAAGATTCATGTCCCTTTATCATGCCTATTTATCTTTTACTTCAAAACAAAAATGTTTTAAACTATCATTTTAAATACGCTAGTTACATGGGGTTAATTTAATAATATAAAATGGCATGGTAAATAGTTGCAAAATCAATATTGGCATCGGCCATCCACATGAAAGTGACAGATTTTCTGATTTTGGTCTTTTGTACTTATTTCCATCATCTTCTAGAGGGTATATAAAACTATTCTAAATAGATTCAAAGCCGATGTCTAACTATATAGGAAATAAGGATAATAATATATCTATTGATAATAACTTAAATAGGTTATTATGTTTTAATAAAATGCTTGTCATTAGTAAATAAATGTTACACATATTCTAAACTTAAATCTATAACTAGACTTAGACCACTCACATAAAGTTTCATGATATGGGTTGAGACCAAACCAATTTAAAATAATAAAAATCGCGAACAAAAACTGGAAATAAATGAAACGACTAAATCCATATTTTATTTCTAAATCCATAATTTATAATATACCGATGTTGTTTGTAATTTACTCTAAAAATGCATATAATCTTACAAAGTACATATAAAAGCATCCGAATCGAATTTCTATTCCATGTTACTATATGCCTCTCATAATTCAACACATGGTTAAATAGGAAAATTGGAGGGAGTCGTTAGTTTGATGTACCCTAACTTGGTCAAATCTAGGGAAAACTGTTGCAGTTTTGACTAGAAATCAAATGGCTCAAGAACACAATAGTTTCATTCAAACGATTCAAACCGAATGATTCGGTAAACAAGCTTAAAAGCTTACAAATTCTTTATTCAAAATAATCAACTAACTAAACAAAGACTTAACAACTTATTAATAAATAAAAATAAACAATTGAGATGGGTCGGGCCGGACCAACTTAATGAACCAGATGCTCCTGCATCATACTCCCACTCTTGAAAAAAACTCGTCCTCGAGTTTTGTCTCCGGAACAAAGCCACCTGGATCAAATGGAACATCAATCCGCTCCTTATTTACTATCATCACAACCCGCGTAACTAGTTCAACTTCACACTTTGTCTCATCCATAAGAATTAATGGTGGGCATTGTTGGAGAGTACCTACGCCCACATGGACTTGACTTATATTTTCACACAATGCTTTAGAGTTTTTCATAATCTTATGTGTCCCATGTATACTTTCCTCATGCATGCAAACCTTTTTATTAGCAAAGATATCCTCACACAAGATATATTCCTCCATTTCAATATTGTTTCCATATTGAAATTCCATAATTATCGGATAAGGAGTCAAGGCTTCATCCTTTTGAATTGGCAATTCCTTAATAAATTCCGAAGGTTTTGGTTCAAAAGTCAAACCATTATCTTCAAGTTTAATTTTCAAATCCGGAGATCTGAAACATGACCATTCAACTTGCATATTTCCCACGATCCACGGTTGAATTGTTTCTGACTCCATAATTGGTTCATCTTCCCCGTGCACTGAACCAGTTTTAGCGATAGCCACACCGCTCCTTATCACGCTATCACCACCAAAAAAACCGCTAAGAATATTTTGCACAAATGAACATTCTTCTTCATCGAAATCACTCCCATCTTCATCGAATCTTGGTTTGTCTTCCAATAAACACTCTTCTTGATAGATCGGCTCGTCGAACTGAGGACGGGGATGGCCGAAAGGATGCTCCTCTTCCTCGTTAACATCGTCCCAGACGATAGTTCCCGATTCGGTTTCCTTAACACGCATCTCCCATTATAACTCAAGATCTCGGACTCGTTGTTGGAGCATTTTGATCTCTTGTTTTATTTTAAGATCACGGACTCGTCGCTTGAGTCTTTTGATCTCGTAATCCCATGGGTAGGGACAGACTCGATCGCTGCCTCGAGCGGCAAATCTGCGAGTAGGTAGTCGATCCTCTCCACGGGCACGTGAACCACCAATGTTCTCATCGATGCCTCGGTCGGCGACTCTTCGAACAAGAAAACACCCGCCTTCACGTAGAGCCATTTGAACAACAAAAGCTCTGATACCAAATGATGCAGTTTTGACTAGAAATCAAATGGCTCAAGAACACAATGGTTTCATTCAAACGATTCAAACCGAATGATTCGGTGAACAAGCTTAAAAGCTTACAAATTATTTATTCAAAATAATCAACTAACTAAACAAAAGACTTAACAACTTATTTATAAATAAAAATAAACAATTGAGATGGGCCGGGCCGGACCGACTTAATGAACCAGATGCTCCTGCATCAAAAACATTGATGAAATTTTATATCTCTAAGACTATAATGTATACTTGCATTGGATTAACAATGAGTTTTCCATTCATCTAACTCATTAAATCATTACTCTGTTTCAATAAGAGTATGAAGAAGAATTTGTGGATGAGAATTTGTAAATGAAAAAATTTAGAGGTGTGACTTGTGAGTAGAAATATATAACCACTTATAAAACCATAACTTTCAACTAATTAATCGAATTTGTGGATGAGAATTTGTAAATGAAAAAATTTAGAGGTCTGACTTATGAGTATAATAACCACTCATAAAACCATAACTTTCAACTAATTACTCGCATAGTTGCATACTTGCATTTAGAGGTGTAAAAAAATACAGGTTTGAGACCGGTTCATGGAAAACCAACCGTAACCGGTTTGACAAACAAACCGGCTTCACCCAAACTGGTTCATGAACCGACCCAAACCGCCAGTTTTAGTTTTGGTATTGGTTCCTCTTTGAACAACCAAACCAGTTTTAAAACCGGACCGGTTTGAGGAAAACCGATTATAAACCGGTTATAAACTAAACTGAACCGACATGGACCAGGTCGACCTCTCTTGCTCCTAAACCGGTTTATTAACCGAACGGGTTTGAGTCAAACCGGTTTTGACCAGGCTTTAACCAAACCGATTTGGTTTGAGGGAAAAACCGGTTTTGTACACCTCTACTTGCATTTGCGCATATAAGTGCAAAATAATGGCCCACTTATATATCCAAGAAGTCGAATGTCTTTTCAAAAGTAAATAAGAAAGTATATTAACATGGACCCAACTCAAATAAGGCCCAAACCCAAAAAAAAATGTTATCAAAGTTGAGTATAAAAAAATAAAACCAAAATAACATACAACCCAACAAAAATTGATGTAATACAACAAAAGGACTATCTTGATTATCCGGTCAAACATCCAACCTAGACTATAAGGTAACGTTTGGTATGCAGAAATAACAACGAGAATATTTTTAACTTTGTGTTTTCAAAAATATATCAAGACCATAGACTTTTTCAAATTTAGCCGATCATAGGTTTCTACATATGCCAAGGACGTTATGTTTTACCGGTGCTTTTAACATTGAAAATGATTAAAAAAAATAAAAATAAAATAAAAAAAGTTAGTGGATCTCACCCTTTGAGTTGCCATGTGTTACATCTACACTAAGATTAGCTTACAAATGCATTTCCTTAGCCGGCTTCTCTATTCTTAGTCAGTAGGATGAAATATGCACTTGTATGTAGGCTAAAATTAGCCTACTTGTGACACGCTTCAACGTCTGGTTGGTCAGAATGTGAGACATGATGTAACATCTCAGATTTTTCGTATTTGAATTCGTATTCATTTACCCTACTCGGGATTATATTTTGAATCTTTCGTTTGATAAAAACTTGTATTTAACTTGGTTTAACTAATTTTATACTTTAATAACTTTTACCCTTGTCACACAATGCTTATAAACCTTTAAAACTACTTATAATGGCTAAAAAAATGCATTTTTGGAACCATATGGACTAAAACTGACAATTTAGAAAAGAGTTGGCCAACCTCCCTTGCTGCGTCGCGCGGGGAGGAAGACCAACCTGGTCACGTAGCGCGTCCAAGTGTCTGGGCAGCTCTTGTTATTATGGTTCGTTAATTCGTTAAAGGGCTAAATTACTCCTAATCAAGCCCAAATCACGAGTTTTGAGCCCCAAGAAAAGTAATCCGCTAACGGAGTTTTACCGTCAGAGGGTGTGAACTAACAGGATCGGAATCATTAGTTATTATCAAACACCATGTTTAAAGTTTTCAACCCAACAGGACATTAAGTCTTAAATAAAAATGCAGATGCGTAAATTGTAAACCAAAAAGTTTGCGCCACACAGGACGACTTAAAACCCAAGTTATTAAGATAAAAATTAAAAGAAGTTTTCAAAGCGATGGTGTTTAGCGAATGCATGTTCATATACCGCTCGCCCGCCTCGGCTACCTGAGAATAACATACTAAAAGTGTCAACACAGTGTTGGTGAGTTCACAGGTTTATATAAACAAAGTGTTTGCGTTTGCGTTTACGTTTTGCGTTTGCGTTTTCGTTTTGCGTTTGCGTTTTGCGTTTGCGTTTGCGTTACCAGATAGTGTTAAGTCAATTTATATATCAATAGGTAGCTAACCTATCAACAAGTATTACTAAGTGTTCGACACCGAAGCTGACTGTTTATCAATTGCCTTGCCACCATGTCAACCACGACCATGGTAATGTGTTAGCCAAGATTACACCCACTCGACCTACAGTCGAGTTTAGAGTTGGGTGGGGTTTGTCAAACCCAGTAGAACTACTCAACAGTGACTCGCTATTATCCAAATATTAACCGGTTCGATGTTATGAAGGACTTTGGTTGGTTTGTTTGCCACTTAGTCTTACAAGTGATATATAAAAACTAAATAAAATCTACAGCGTTGGAGTATTTTATCTCCTCCAAATAAAAGCGTTTAAAAAGAGTAAAAAGGGGACGTGAAACTCACTGTTTGCGAAGATAACCAAAAAGATCCGAGAAAAAGGTGTGCGTCACAGAAAATCCTCACTAGTGTTCTAAAAACAAAAACGAGATTTTCTAAGTATTTAAACTACGAGTGAGTCCCTAGACTCGACACATACAACTTATGCATGAGATGCGTTTCGTGTTTCGTTTGTGAAATAAGTGCGACTCGACAAACACGTTGGTGATACGTTACATGTGTGAACAACTACTTACGTGTCAAGTATTAATATTGTACATTACTAGCAATTATCCCCCAAAAGGGAAATTTGGTCAAAACATTGCAAACATCGATCGGTTATGCACTTTTCATGACAATTTAAATAATACAGCAGCTAAATTATCCATGCAGATTTTCACTCGACAAGATTACTCTTATTAATAAATTCTAAAAAGTCAAATAAATCACCAAAAATCATCACAGAAGCATACTTGGGTTAGGTTTCTATATCTATTTTTATTATATTTTTATCATATATGGTTTTACCACAAAGATCCAAACATCACAGCAAACACACAGCAATCATTATCATGCGCAACAGAATGTTATTTGTTATTCCTGTTAAATGAAAAATCCAATTAATGCAAGACCAATTGGGTTAGGTTCCTAACTCAATGTATTTTCTTCTAGAAGTGGAACCAACCCATTTGGTCTTGTAGTTTATGAGATATCTTAGTCGCAAAACAGTCTAACAGCAGGTCTCCCAAATCAGCCTTGCATAACAGTTTTGTAAAATAATAAAAACAGACTTTTATACGTCCAAAAATTACAAACTCGGACTTTTCAGAAACTAGACTCGACCTAGGATACTGTAGAATCAACAATCGCACCAAAACATAATATTAACATCGAGTTACAGTCGTCCAAACACGAATTCAATAATCTGTCCAGCATCAGTTTTCATCAAAACTCAATAAACAATTAACCTATGAACAATTAACCATGCAAGCAACCCTCTAGACTCATAATCTATCAACAATAAATAGTTTTAACATCTAGGGTTTATGTTTATTATGCTTAATCATGCAATTAACTCAATGGAATAAACTAGAGAGGATGTAATTTACCTAGCTACCACTTTAATTCTTCAAACAAGCTTGCAAAGAGATTGTATGTGTGTGTGTGTTCACGGCTGCCAAGAGGAGAGGGGGGGGGGGGGGGAGGGGACGATCGTATTCAGGGATTAGGGGGTTAGGGTTTGTGTAATAATATGTTTATATTATTAATTATGTTACACTTAGCCCCCTGAACTTCTAGTTAATCAATTTCTAGCATAAACTAGGCTTTTGCTTCTTGAATTTAGTGTTATATATGTATATATATAAAATATCAAGTAACACATAGATTAACACATAACTATCAATTACTTATCATTTGTTCACCAACGGTTTGAGTCGACTCGTGTGTGTTTCGGTGAAATTCCGAAAGACTACTTGTGTAGTGATTGCCATGCGTCATTTAAAACCTAATTTAAATGTAATGAGATATGCGTTACAGTTCGTGTGATCTTAAGTTTGAATTAACGGAGTTCGGATTAACGGAGTTAACCTGAAATTGACGAGTGTCACAAAAACACCCAATTTTGGTCATCAATGCATAATTCGGTTTCCTTAATCGATTAAATGCTTAACTAAACCATTTAACCTCTGTATTATTCATCATAATACTTCCCCTAAACCCTAAATCACTTGTCTCAGCTGATGTGTATTCCTGAATAATCTCATTTTTCAATTATTGAATCATTTCATTTTACCAAGTTCAATGTTTAGCGAGATTAGTCAACATTTTTATGTTTCGATGCAACAGCAAGATTTTATTTTTAACAAGTAGTTTTGTTGGTTGGATAATTGGTCACATTTTATTCATGAAATGGATTGGATTGCTATTAGTTTGGATACGGCAAAAATCGATCTATTCGGAACTACATTCGATCTAATAAATACCCTGTGTCAGAATTTAAAAAGTCAGAATTAAAAAAAAAGATGGCTGGTATCTTTAGTATTTTATTCATTAGTTACCTGTGTCTACTATTTAGGCAGAATACCGTCACCTATTTTTAGTGATAAACTGAACGAGCTCGACAAAATGGAAGAAGAAGAAGTTGATTATATGTATGGGAATCAAGAAAATTTGAAGTTCAAAATACTTGAAAAAAAGAAAAAAAATGAAGAAAAATACTTTTTTTTTTTTTGAAAAACCTATTCTTACTTTTTTTTTCGATTATAACCGATGGACTCGTCCATTACGATACATAAGAAAGATAAATAAAAAATTGAAAGGCTCTGTAAGAAAAGAAGCCTCACAATATTTTTTTTTATACATGCCAAAGCGATGGAAAACAAAGAATATCTTTTACATATCCTCCGAGTTTGTCAACTTTTGGGGAAATACTAGCAAGAAGAATATCGTTGTTTACATTAGAAAAAATCTCCCCTGATGAACTATACGCCGAGTGGCTTTATACCAATCAAGATAAAAATAACAACTTAAATAATGAATTGATAATAGAATTGAGGCCTTAGAGACAGTATTTTTTTCTCTAAATATACTTGAAACAAAGACTAGATTGTCTAATGCTGAGACGAAAAACAAAAAAAATTGCCTAGTGAAAATGTATGATCCCTTTTTGAATGGGATGTATCGTGGAAGAATGAAGAAATTTTTTTCTTCTTCAATCATAAATGAAACTTCGATAGAAAATTGCACAGAAAAAGCTGAACTAAATAAAATTCATGGTATCCTTCTTCCCTATCCTAATTCTCCAGAAAATGAACAGAAAATCGAAATATCAGAAAAAAACAAGTCAAAATCGATTCAAATAATAGGTTAAAGTTTTCATTGAACGCAATTCTAACTAACCCTAAACGTGAAAAAAAATATATTGGAATAAACGAAATAGGTAAAAAACTCCCTCGATGGTCATACAAATTAATCAACGAGTTGGAACAATATTTTATAAAACGACGAAAAGAACAAGGCATAATGCAAGGGCTGGATCACCAGCTTCGAACAAGGAAAATTTAAACATATAGCATTTTTTAACTCGTTCCACACGAAGTTTTAAGAAGTCTAATTTCAAGAATTTTAATCTTTTTTAAAAATTTAATAGAGATTCGGGTTTTATAAGTTATTTGGAAGAACCAGATTTTCGTCGAGCCTTAATCAAAACCTCTAGCCGTCTTCAAAGGCGGTAAAATGGTTATTTGGGGACCGTCTCAAGGAAATCCCCATTCCCCGCTTTTTTTTGGAAAAAACGGAAGATTTTCCTTTTCCTATATCTGACCTAATGAAACTTTTTTTTTTTATTAGAGATTGGTCGGGCAAAAAGTCAGAATTCGAGATTTTAAATCAACAATTCCAAATAAAAAAAAACGACCAGGGAAGACGCAATAGAATTCTGGGAGAACATTCCATATGCACAAAATCAAGAAGTGTTCTGTTACTAGCTCAATCAATTTTTAGAAGATATATTAAATTACCCTTATTAATAATAGCTAAGAATATCGGCCGTATTTTATTGAGACAATCTCCGGAATGGTACGAGGATTTCCAAGATTGGAATAGAGAAATTTATCTAAAGTGTAGCTATAATGGTCTTCAATTTTCCAAAACAGAATTTCCTAAAAATTGGTTTCAGCGAAGGTTTTCAAATCAAAATCCTATATCCTTTTCGTTTGAAACCTTGGCACAAATCTAAGCTACGACTCTCTGATAGAGATCAAAAGCAACAAGATGATTTTGATTCTTGTTTTTTAACAGTTTTTGGAATGGAAACGGAATATCCTTTTGGTCCTCCGCGAAAAACACCTTCCTTTTTTGAACCAATTTTGAAAGATATAGACTATAAAGTCAAAATAAGAAAATTAATTTTAGAGTTCGAAGAGCTTTAAAAAAATAAAAAAAAAAGAAGAAAAAGCATTAGTATTTGTAAAACAAATACTAAAAGAACTTTTAAAAGGAAAGAAAATTCCATTATTTATACCGCGAGAAATATACAAATCAAATGAAACTGAAATAGAAAAGGATTTTATAATAAGCAATCCGATAATTCATGAATCACTTAGTCAAAATCGATCTACAGGTTTCACAAATTATTCACAGGCAGAAGAAGAAATGAAACATAGAATTGATAAAAAGAAACACAATCATAAATCAAATAGAAATAACGAAAAAAAAAAAAAAGAATAATGGAAAATCACCGCCAAAAATTTGGAAAATATTCAAAATAAAAAATATTGAATTATTAATTCAATTTTTCTTTGAAAAGATATACATAGATATCTTCTATGTATCATTAATATGCGCAGAATCGCTCTACAACTTTTTATGGAATCAACAAAAAAAATTATTAAGAAATACATTGACAATAACGAAACAAATCAAGAAAAGAAAAAAAAAAAAAATAAAATGGACTTTATTTCGACTATCAATATAAAAAAGGCTTTTGATAATCTTAGAAATAGTAAGGGGAAGTCACATATTTTTTTTGATTTATCTTACTTGTCACAAAAATATGTATTTTTCAAATTATCACAAACCCAGGTTATTCACTTCAATAAGTTCAGATCTATTCTTCAGTATAATGGACCGTCTTTTTTTCTTAAGAATGAAATAAAGGATTTTTTTGGAAGACAAGGAATATTTGATTCCGAAGTAACACATAATCAACTTCCAAATTATGGAATGAATCCTGGAAAAACTGGTTAAGAGGTCATTATCAATACGATTTATCTCAGATTACATGGTCTAGATTAGTCCCACAAAAAGGGCGAAATGGAAAAAAGAAATGCCAGACGTCTCAAAATAAGGATCTAAACAAATGGTATTCCTATGAAAAAGACCCATTATTTGATTACAAAAAAAAAAAAAACTCGAAAGTCTATTTATTACCAAATAAAGAAGATAATTTTCAAAAAAACTATAGATATGATCGTTTATCATATAAATATATTGATTCTGAAACTAAAAAGAAGGCCTATATTTATAGATCATCATTAGAAACAAATAAAGAAGCAAGAAAATTCCACCAGAAAGAAAGAAAAAATTGTTAACATACTCAAAAATATTCCTATCAAGAATTATCTAGGAAAAAGCAATTATATATATATGGAAAAAAATAAAGATAGAAAATATTTGGGTTGGAAATTGAATAAAAATATTCAGGTTGAACCTAATAAGGACCAAAACAAAATAGGGGATAAAATTCATAATAATGGTCTTTTTTATCTTCCGATCGATTCAAATTCCGAAATCAATTACAAAAAGGTCTTTTTTGATTGGATGGGAATGAATGAAAAATTATTAATCTTAAATCGCCTCATATCAAATCCGAAAATTTTTTTCTTTCCAGAGCTTGTGATACTTTATCATAAATATAAAGAGAAACCTTGGTTTATCCCAAGCAACTTACTTCTTTTTAATTTGAATAGAAATCCAAATTTTAGTGAAAATCAAAATAGAAAGGGAAGGCAAGAGGAGGGTGAGGATTTTTTAAATTTTAGCCCATCCAATTCAAAACAATATTTTGAATTAAAGAATCAAAACAATATTGAAGAATCTTTTTTAGAATCAATTGAAAAACTAAACATATTATTTTAAAGGAGATTTTCCTTTGCAATTAAGATGGACTGGACGTTTGAATCAATTGAATCAAAAAAATGATGATAATATCCAGATATACGGTCTCCTGGTTAGCCTCATAAATGTAAGAAATATTACTATATCCTATATTCAAAGGAAAGAAATGAATCTGGATATAATGAGGAGACGTTTTAAATCTTACACAATTAACGAAAAAGGGAATTTTGATTATGGAACCTGCCCGTCTATCTGTAAAAAATGATGGACAGTTTTTTATGTATCAAATCATAGGTATTTCATTGGTTCATAAAAGTAAGCACCAAAGTAATCAAAGATACCGAAACCCCCAAAATGTTGCTAAGAATCATTTTGATGAATCCATTCCAAGACATAAAAGAAAAACTCTAAATAGAGACAAAAAGAATTCTAATTTGCTTGTTCCTGAAAAAATTTTATCGTCTAGACGTCGTAGAGAATTGAGAATTCTAATTTCTTTCAATTTAAAGAATCAAATAATGTGCATAGAAATCAATTATTTTGCAAGGAGAACAAGATAAAAAACTGGAGTCAATTTTTGGATTGAAAGTGAAAATTTTGACATAAAAAAAAATGAATTAATTAAATTAAAGTTCTTTTTTTGGCCTAATTATCGATTAGAGGATTTAGCTTGTATGAATCGCTATTGTTTGACACCAATAATGGGAGCCGCTTTAGTATGTTAAGGATATATATGTATCCATAATAGAAAATTTTGAGTTTCCTATATATTCTGTTGTTCTATCAATCATCTTTTTTCATTTTTTCTGCTGTCCGTGATCTGTAAATATCCATGTTATATGCAAGTAACCCGATGCACACATGTACTGTCCTATTAGGATAAATAATAAGGAAATGGCGTATCAATTCAAGCTATAAATAAATAAAAAGATAAACTATTTGGTATCGTCTTTTTGTATCACTAGGCAAATGAACTCAAAAATAGGTTAATGTTAATTGATAAAATGAATATAAAGAAATTATGATTGTTGTGTATACTACATGAAAATTTATGACATTATTATTACTGATCAATAAAATCAATATCTGCAAAAAGGGGAGTATCAAATTATTTTATGGTAAAAAAATTCATTTATTTCAATTCTTTTGAAAGAACAAGAAGAAAACAAAGAAAACAGAGGATCTGTTGAATTTCAAGTAGTAAGTTTCACCAATAAGATACGGAGACTTACTTCACATTTGGAATTGCACAAAAAAGACTATTTATCTCAGAGAGGTCTGCGGAAAATTTTGGGGGAGGGAAACGTCAACGGTTGCTGGCTTATTTGTCAAAACAAAATAGAGCGCGTTATAAAGAATTAATAGGGCGGTTGGATATTCGAGAGAGAAAAAGTCGTTAATTTGAAGAAATTGAAGAGTTCATTTGAATTCTTCGCTTAAAGTTTGATGAACTTCTTTTCGCTTTCAGCAATTCATGGAAGAATGAATCAGGAAAAACCTATGACTGTACCATCTACAAGAAAAGACCTCATGATAGTAAATATGGGACCTCACCACCCATCAATGCATGGTGTTCTTCGACTCATTGTTACTCTAGATGGTGAAGATGGTTATTGACTGTGAACCAATATTGGGTTATTTACACAGAGGTATGGAAAAAAATTGCGGAAAAATCGAACAATTATACAATATTTGCCTTATGTAACACGTTGGGATTATTTAGCTACTATGTTCACAGAAGCAATAACTGTAAATGCGCCAGAGCAATTAGGCAATATTAAAGTCCCTAAAAGGGCCAGTTATATCAGAGTCATTATGTTGGAGTTAAGTCGTATAGCTTCGCATTTGTTATGGCTTGGCCCTTTTATGGCAGATATTGGGGCACAGACTCCTTTCTTCTATATTTTTCGCGAAAGAGAATTGATATATGACCTATTCGAAGCTGCCACCGGTATGCGAATGATGCACAATTTTTTTCGTATTGGTGGAGTCGCTGCTGATTTACCTCATGGCTGGATAGATAAATGTTTGGATTTTTTGCGATTATTTTTTAACAGGAATTGCTGAATATCAAAAGCTTATTACACGGAATCCCATTTTTTTTAGAACGGGTTGAGGGAGTGGGCATTATTGGTGGAGAGGAAGCAATCAATTGGGGTTTGTCGGGACCAATGCTACGAGCTTCCGGAATAAAATGGGATCTTCGTAAAGTTGATCATTATGAGTGTTACGATGAATTTGATTGGGAAGTCCAATGGCAAAAAAGAGGGGGATTCATTAGCTCGTTATTTAGTACGAATCAGTGAAATGACAGAATCCATCAAAATTATTCAACAGGCCCTAGAAGGAATTCCGGGAGGGCCCTATGAAAATTTAGAAATCCGCCGTTTTGATAGAGTAAAAGATACTGTATGGAATGAGTTTGACTATCGATTCATTAGTAAAAAACCTTCTCCGACTTTTGAATTGTCGAAGCAAGAACTTTTATGCGAGAATCGAAGCACCAAAGGGAGAATTGGGAATTTTTCTGATAGGAGATAAGGGTGTTTTTCCTTGGCGATATAAAATTCGACCGCCGGGGTTTATTAATTTGCAAATTCTTCCTCAGTTAGTTAAAAGAATGAAATTGGCTGATATTATGACGATACTAGGTAGTATAGATATCATTATGGGAGAAGTTGATCGTTATAAAATGATAATTGATACAACAGAATTACAAGCTATCAATTCTTTTTCTAGATTGGAATCCTTAAAAGAGGTCTATGGGATCATATGGGTGCTTATCCCTATTTTTACTCCTGTATTAGGAATTACAATAGGTTGTACTAGTAATTGTTTGGTTAGAGAGAGAGATATCCGCAGGTATACAACAACGTATTGTCCTGAATACGCGGGACCTTTGGGAATTCTTCAAGCTCTAGCAGATGGTACCAAATTACTTTTCAAAGAGAATCTTCTTCCATCTAGAGGAGATACTCGTTTATTTAGTATTGGACCATCTATAGCAGTCATATCAATTTTATTAAGTTATTTAGTAATTCCTTTTGGTTATCACCTTGTTCTAGCCGATCTCAGTATTGGTGTTTTTTTATGGATTGCTATTTCAAGTATTGCTCCTGTCGGCCTTCTTATGTCAGGATATGGCTCAAATAATAAATATTCTTTTTTAGGTGGTCTACGGGCTGCTGCTCAATCAATTAGTTATGAAATACCATTAACTCTATGTGTGGTTATCAATATCTCTACGTGTGATTCGTTAAGACATAAATTTCCCGCTATTTCTTTTCTTTCTAGGAAGGAAGTGTCATGAGTTGAATATATCTTTTCGTTTTTTTTATTCATTATTCGGGGGTTGATGAAGGAAACCAGATAGTTATATGAGTGAAAGAAACGGCTTATAATTTGCAGTAAAAGATTGAATCTCATTTCCTATGTACAAAAGTTAAGAAAAGTTAATATAAGTATTAGAGACTTTTTACCCCAAGATTGATTGATTAGTCATCATGACTTGAAGCGGGTTCAAAAGATCAACTTTCTGAGGTTTTTACTATCTATTACCATATGTATTACCCGAAAGTAGATTGATAAAAATGAGTGGATAGCTAGGAACACTAAGGTACACAAAGGATTCGTAATAGAGATTATGTAAGTGTATTTCTGTGTATAAAAAGAATTAGGGGCTTTAAATTGGTAGAAATGATCAAGGAGTACTTCCCAGATTCCGATCCAGAGTATACTTCTATTCACCGATTAAGTAAATAACTATCAAGAACGAAGTAATCCTTTAACTTTGTTTAAGGTCCCTGTTTTGAGGAAAGGAGAATAGGAACGAAAAAAAAAAAAAAAAAGAAATAGAAAGACTGAATGAAATTGCACTAGAAAAAATAGATTTTTTTCTTTCTCTATATAGAGATATAATTCTTGTCATGATTCGCGAACTAATCCAACGTCTAATTGGATAATTGGATTTCGTAATTGAAAACGTTAGGTTGAAATATCTATATCTATTTATATTGTTACAAGAAACATTTTATTCAAGGATTAAGTTATTACTCAACAAAGAAGAAGAATTTAAATTATTAAAAGATAAGATGAATTCAGAAGCAATATATATATAGCAGACAGAATTCCAGTGTCTAATGGGGACCCTACAATGGATTTCATTTTATATCTATCTATCCTACAAACATATCAAGAAAAAGAATAATGGATGGGTCCTTGGATTTATTTGTGACTTTGAGGAGCCGTATGAGATGAAAATCTCATGTACGGTTTTGCAATAGGGATGGGAACAGTGATGTTATCATCTACTATGATTATCTAACAGTTCAAGTACAGTTGATATAGTTGAAGCGCAGTCAAAATATGGTTTTTTGGGGATGGAATTTGTGGCGTCAACCTATAGGGTTTCTAGTTTTTCTAATTTCTTCCCTAGCCGAGTGTGAACGATTACCCTTTGATTTACCAGAAGCAGAAGAAGAATTAGTAGCAGGTTATCAAACCGAATATTCCGGTATCAAATTTGGTTTATTTTATGTTGCTTCATATTTAAATCTACTAGTTTCTTCATTATTTGTAACAGTTCTTTACTTGGGGGGTTGGAATCTTTCTATTCCGTACATATATGTTCCTGATCTTTTTGATATTACTAAAAGGGGTAGAATTTTTGGAACAATAATTGGTATCTTTATTACATTAGCTAAAACTTATTTGTTCTTGTTCATTCCTATCGCAACAAGATGGACTCTACCGCGGCTGAGAATGGATCAATTATTAAATCTTGGATGGAAATTTCTTTTACCTATTTCTCTAGGTAATCTATTATTAACAACTTCTTTCCAACTTCTTTCACTGTAAAAAAAGACTTCGATATTCACGACTTGTCTCAAACAAGAGAAAGAAACAAGTATCTTATTTTTTATAGATATTCACGATATGTTTCCTATGGTAACTGAGTTCATGAATTATGGCCAACAAACAGTACGAGCCGCAAGGTATATTGGTCAAGGTTTCATGATTACCTTATCGCACGCGAATCGTTTACCTGTAACTATTCAATACCCCTACGAAAAATTGATCACATCCGAGCGTTTCCGCGGCCGAATCCACTTTGAATTTGATAAATGCATTGCTTGTGAAGTATGTGTTCGTGTATGTCCTATAGATCTGCCCGTTGTTGATTGGAAATTGGAAACTGATATTAGAAAGAAAAGATTACTTAAATTACAGGTGGGGTATTGATTTCGGAATATGTATTTTTTGTGGTAATTGCGTTGAGTATTGTCCAACAAATTGTTTATCAATGACTGAAGAATATGAACTTTCTACTTATGATCGTCACGAATTGAATTATAATCAAATTGCTTTGGGTCGGTTACCAATGTCAATAATTGACGATTACACCATTCGAACAATTTTAATTTGCCTGAAATAAAAACTTAAGAACTCATTTTGATCTAAAAGAATGAAGGTTTTGTTTGGTGAATAACTACAATTATATTCATAATTATATTGATTAGGATTAGGCGGCGAGTAATTTATATTAATATGAAAAATATATTTCTTTTCTATAGTCTATATTGATGATTTGAAAATTGATGATTTGAAAATATATAGATTTCAAATTACTCCTTCGAGAGATTTGGCCAATAACTACATCTACATCAATCCATATCCATGAAAATGGAATTTTTCAAATTGAATAATTAAGAACTATTATAAAATAGAAAAAAAGTTATAAAATAGAAAAAAGTGGAGTTACTTCTTTTTTCCTGACCGGGTCAATAAAGTTATGCAAGATTTTGATTTATTTATCTCTTATATATAATGGATTTACCTGGACTAATACATGATTTTCTTTTAGCCTTTCTGGGATTAGGTCTTATATTAGGGGGTCTGGGAGTAGTATTACTTGCCAATCCCATTTATTCTGCCTTTTCATTGGGATTTGTTTTTGTTTGTATATCGTTATTATATATTCTATCGAATTCCCATTTTGTAGCTGCTGCGCAGCTCCTTATTTACGTAGGAGCCATAAATGTTTTAATCATTTTGCTGTGATGTTCATAAATGGTTCAGAATATTCCAAAGATTTCCGTCTTTGGACCGTGGGAGATGGAGTAACTTCCGTGGTCTGTACAAGTCTTTTTGTTTCACTAATGACTACTATTCCAGATACGTCATGGTACGGGATTATTTGGACTACAAAAGCAAACCAGATTGTAGAGCAAGATCTGATAAGTAATAGTCAACAAATTGGGATTCATTTATCAACAGATTTTTTTCTTCCGTTTGAATTTATTTCAATAATTCTTTTAGTTGCGTTAATCGGCGCAATTGCTGTAGCTCGTCAATAATAACTCTTTATAACTGGAAAAACCTTGTTATGAGCTATCACATGTCTTTCCTTTTTTCTATTTGGACTTTGTATATAAATTTCTATTTGACTTTGTATATAAAATAGAAATTATTTATTAGTTCAATCTATTCCCAATATATTACTTTGTTGCATTACTCGTTATATTCTAGTCAATCCAATTGGTTAAATTGTTGTTCATATTGAAATGAATCGAGATTTATAAGGAGTTGGTTAATGATGCTCGAACAGGTACTTTTTTTGAGTGCTTATTTATTTTCTGTTGCCCTAAACCAAACTTTAACCCTATTTTATACCCACCTCAATAGTCTAGGGACTATCTAGCAAGATCTGGATATTATTATCCAAACCCATTTACCTAATGATCCAAAACCCGTAAACCATGAACCCGTTTACCCAGATGGTGTCTTCAACCTTAATCATCGTGATATATATGGAATTGATCGCTGTGAATCACCTATGTTGCCTAAACGGGCACACTGACTTAACTAATTGGGAAAAACATATCAATAAGATACGTATTAGTAACTAGGGTATAGGCCGTGTTACGACGGGTGGAAAAACATGTCAACAAACATAATAAATTTAAACAACAAATTCATGCATAAGTAAGTTGTTTAATAAGTGTGACCTTAAATTTAATTTTCATATTCCAAAGAGTTTAGAAGATCATCAAAATTTGA
This sequence comes from Bidens hawaiensis, assembly GCF_021521415.1. Taxonomy (NCBI): domain Eukaryota; kingdom Viridiplantae; phylum Streptophyta; class Magnoliopsida; order Asterales; family Asteraceae; genus Bidens; species Bidens hawaiensis. The sequence continues at coordinate 162,506 of NW_027491170.1, forward strand.
CTCATAGTTCTCACACTCTAACAACCATTTTACCTTCTCGCTAACTTCATTTTCCAAATCCAAATGTTCCCTTTCTTTTCTAACATTAGCAAGATTCAAGTGATTCAAATCATTTAAAAGAAACATAGATTCTAATATTGATTTAGGATAGTGCCCGTGTTACACGCGGTATAACATATTTAAAACATAATATATATGTAACATAATATAAATTTAATCAAATGAAAATGTTGTACTTAAAAATATATGATATATTTCAATATTGTTCAATATTGTGTCCAAATGATAGTATTTGAACTAACAATATATTTCAAACCCGGGTAATATTTAAAACGAAAGTACGAAATAATTCGTAGTAGTTTTAGAGATTATAATATTGATTTAAAATTGAAATAGATTGGAAGATAATTTTTAATTTCGATTTTTTAATATTAAAGTCTATAACTTATTTTTGTAAAGTTCATATAAAGGTTGAAAATTATAGTCAAATAATTATCATTATTATAAAATAAAGTCTAAATCATATACCAAAGATGCATACAATTATCGGAAAGTTAATTTGAATTTGTAATTTATATATATACAATATTGTATATTGTATACAATTACCAAAGATATTGTATATATATATACAATATTGTATATTGAAATTATTTTTGAGCACAGGTTTTTCTGGTCCAAGTGTATCTTGTCTTTACCACGAACAAATTTCCTTGGTTAACAATAATTGTAGTTTTACCAATATTTGCAGGTTCCTTAATTTTCTTTCTTCCCCATAAAGGAAATAGGGTAATAAAGTGGTATGCTATATGTATATGCATGTTAGAACTTCTTCTAACAACCTATGCATTCTGTTATCATTTCCAATTGGACGATCCATTAATACAACTAGTAGAGGACTATAAATGGATCAATTTTTTTGATTTCCGTTGGAAATTAGGAATAGATGGCTGTCTATAGGACCCGTTTTATTAACAGGATTTATCACTACTTTAGCTACTTTAGCGGCCTGGCCTGTTACTCGGGTCTCTCGATTATTCCATTTCTTGATGTTAGCAATGTACAGTGGTCAAATAGGATCATTTTCTTCTCGGGACCTTTTACTTTTTTTCATCATGTGGGAATTAGAATTAATTCCAGTTTATCTACTTCTATCCATGTGGGGAGGAAAGAAACGTCTCTACTCAGCCACAAAATTTATTTTGTACACGGCGGGGGGTTCTATTTTTCTCTTAATGGGAGTTTTGGGTATCGGTTTATATGGTTCTAATGAACCAACATTAAATTTTGAAACATCAGTTAATCAGTCGTATCCTGTGGCTTTGGAAATAATATTCTATATTGGATTTTTTATTGCTTTTGCTGTCAAATTGCCGATTCTACCCTTACATACATGGTTACCAGATACCCACGGAGAGGCGCATTACGGTACTTGTATGCTTCTAGCCGGAATTTTATTAAAAATGGGAGCGTATGGATTGATTCGGATTAATATGGAATTATTACCACACGCTCATTCTATATTTTCTCCTTGGTTGATGATAGTAGGCACAGTACAAATAATCTATGCAGCTTCAACATCTCCTGGCCAACGTAATTTAAAAAAAAGAATAGCCTATTCTTCCGTATCTCATATGGGTTTCATACTTATAGGAATTGCTTCGATAACCGATAAGGGACTAAACGGAGCTATTTTACAAATAATCTCTCATGGCTTTATTGGTGCTGCACTTTTTTTCTTGGCAGGAACGAGTTATGATAGAATACGTCTTGCTTATCTCGACGAAATGGGTGGAGTAGCTATCCCCATGCCAAAAATATTTACAATGTTCAGTAGCTTTTCCATGGCTTCCCTTGCATTACCGGGTATGAGTGGTTTTGTTGCAGAAGTGATAGTCTTTTTAGGAATAATTACCAGCCAAAAATATCTTTTAATGCCCAAAATTGCCATCACTTTTGTAATGGCAATTGGAATGATATTAACTCCTATTTATTTATTATCTATGTCACGTCAAATGTTCTATGGATACAAGTTATTTACTACTCCAAACTCTTATGTTTTTGATTCTGGACCGCGTGAGTTATTTGTTTCCATCTCCATTTTTCTACCTGTAATAGGCATTGGTATGTACCCCGATTTTGTTCTTTCACTATCAGTTGACAAGGTCGAAGGTATTCTATCTAATTATTTTGATAGATAGTTTTATTAAATAAAAAAATAAAAAAACTCCTTTTTACGAGTTTATTGGCTAATGAAAAAAAAAAGAAGTATTTTTATTCTCTTAAATTTTAAATAAAGTAAAAATAAAATATGAATTTCAATTTTGACCTAATATGCTTGGTCTTTGTGAGAACCGCGTGAATCACTATACTACTTGATTCACATGGTTCTCGCCGGTTGAGACAAGATTTTTTTTATACACCGTATTGCATTCTGTTTGTATTCGTAATAACTTTTCTTTAATTTACCTAGAGGTTAACGTAAATGAACCATAACTATGTAACCCTATTCCTAATAGATTGACCCCAAAATAGCATATCCAAATTATAAGAAAGCCTAGAGTTGCCACAACTGCGGAATTTGCTCCTTGCAAATTTTTATTTGTTCGAGTATGCAAATAAATTGCGAATACGATCCAAGTAATAAAGGCCCAAGTTTCCTTTGGATCCCAACTCCAATATGATCCCCATGCTTCATTAGCCCATACTGCTCCTGAAAGAATACCTATGGTTAAAAAGACAAATCCTAGGCTAATCACACGATAACTCCAATAATCCAATTGTTTAAGAAAATGGGCCTTGTAATAATTCTTATCAGAAAAAAAAGAAGTTTTTTTCAAAATATTGTTTCTTTCATTCTTGTATTGGATTTCACCAAATGAAAATGATGCATTTAATTTTAATAAATTATTACTTTTAGAACTATAAAAAAGATTTCTAAATGTAATGACTAGAAGTGCTACTGATAATAATGATCCACAAAGAAGAGCCGCATAGCTCAATATCATCATACTTACGTGCATTATTAACCATTCCGATTGTAGAGCAGGTACTAATATTGTGGGTTTGTGTATTTCATTTAAAAGACCCGAAGTAGCAAAGCCTTGGGTAAAAATAGTACTTGAGGCAGTTATTGTGGTTAAATCATTTTTTCTTATTTTGAAATAAGGGACTATATGAATAAGGGAGAAACTCCATGAAAGAAAAATTAATGATTCATATAAATCACTTAGGGGGAAATGGCCTGAATAAATCCAACGAGTGATTAATGATCCTGTTAGGCATAAAAAAGTAGCTATCATCCCCTTTTCTGATGAATCATATGGTTTTATTATTTCATTGCCCAATAAGGTTATCAAATGAAGTGTAATTACAATTGAAACAATAGAAAAAGAAATATGAGTTAATAGATGCTCTAAAGTTGAAAATATCATAAAAATGAAAAAGGGCGGGGGGGATCCCCTATATTAATTAAGAAAAAGAAATGGGATTTTTTTTTTATTAAGGATCTATTGGATATCTTTTAGAAGATGGCATGCCGCCACTAGGACTCGAACCGAGATGCTCTAGCACTGCTTCCTAAGAGCAGCGTGTCTACCGATTTCACCATAGCGGCTTGCTCGAACTCATAATAGCCTATTTATATTCAATCGTCGAGATCCAGATTGAACAAGTCAATTCAACCAAATCAGTTTTTTTAGTAAAGATTCAATTAGTAAATGATAAAAAAATGAGTTCAAAAGTCAATTTGAAGGTTCATTAGTTTCATTTTATTTAATTTTATTTACTTTTTTTGTCATTATTTATGGTTTATCTAATTTCATAAATTGAAAAAAAAAAAAATTTCAATGAATTGAAAATATGTCTATTTTAGATTACTCCAAATTGACACATTTTTTGTACAAAATAGTGCACAAATTAAGTTCTTTTTTTGATTGGACTGAAAATTGGAGATATCGATATATAGAAAACTCATTACATATCCATATCGTAAATAAATTAACATATAATAAATAAATTAAGAAATAAATAAATATAAATTAAGTAATAAATAAATTAAGAAGTCAGAAAGTTATTCAAAAATTTTTAACACGGAATGAATTAGTTTCAACACGTCATTAATTTGAACTAAAAATCTTATATCTGGCCTTCCCGAAAAACAGAAAAATTTTTCATTCTTGTAATTTTAAAGGTCGATGAGGAAAAGAAGACTCCCCACCACCAAAATTTGAGTGAAAATATACTAAAAAGAAAGAAAAAATTTTGTATTTTTTTCTTGATTCTTCTTTTTTCCGAAAACAGAAGAATTCTTTTCTAAAATGAAGGGTCTATTTCATATTGATTAGAATAGGGACTGCCAATTGTTCATTTTAGATTAACTTTGATATTAACAAATTACTGAGACTTTTTTTTTTTTTTAGTAAAATCCATTCTGATTATTCCGATATTTTAGGACTTATATTTTAGGACTTATTTGTTTGTCGTACAAAAAAACTTTTTGAATTACCGGTAGAAAGAGATTTCCCTAATGACAAAGCTTTTAACGACGCCCCATATCCTTTCCTTTTCCAAATATTTTTACGAATACGCTTTTTTGATATCGAAGTACGTTTTTTTGGAACTGCCATTTAAAAGTTACTCGTTGTTATAGTTGGATGTGAAAGACATCTATTGTTCAAAACGAATTCTTTTTTCTTATTCATTATCTATATCTATTTTTTGTCTAAATAAGATTCTTTTCATAAAAAAGAAATTTAGATTTAGATATGTCAAAGATCGGTGAAAATTTTATAAAAAATGACTCAAAATAACAAAATTTTGATTCCATACGCTATTAGTAAATCCAAACATTTTGGTTTGGAACTTTTAGTTCTCGTTGTTTATCTCTCAAAGTTATCTCTTTATAATCTACTAAATCAAACTTAATAAAATCAATAAAGAACCTAAAAGACCCTTATTTTACTCATTCTATACTTTATTTACATAGGATAAAATCCCTCAAAGATTATAAACTTTTGACTGAAAAATTGAGTCTTTTTTTAGTCAAACTTGAGAAAACAATAAACCTTCAATTTGAAAATTTGAACGAGACTATTAATAAATCTGTTAAAGGATACGTGGTTTCATAAAAAATATCTCATTCATTTTTTATTTTTTATCGATCAAAAAAGTTCATTTTAGATCTATAATCTTCTAAACTTTACTAATAACTTTACTAATAAATTGTTTTGATTGAAAAGCAATCCCATAATGAATTAGTTAATGAGTTGGAATAAACTAACTAAAATCAAGGTTTTTTTTCATTAGACCGATGCTCTTAGTTAATCATATAATTCATATCAGGATAAAGTACTCTTTTTAGCTTAAATTTAGATCCTTGCTCTATTGTTATTTTACTATTATCAGTATTCGTTTTTATATGTCACTTGGGCATATAAGTTGACCAATTATAACTTCTTCTTTTTTTTTTGAACGATTTTAAAAAGACTCAGAATAAATACTAATATAAAATGATTCAATAAGTTAGTGCATATCTTGATTTTTTATTAACTTTTTTCGAAATAGGCAAGATCCGGTGAATCGGAAACAATTAATTAAGAATAAAATTTTTTTTTATGGAACAGACATATCAATATGCGTGGATAATACCTTTTCTTCCACTTCCAGTTCCTATGTTAATAGGGCTAGGACTTCTTCTTTTCCCGACGGCAACAAAGAGTCTTCGTCGTATGTGGGCTTTTCAGAGTGTTTTATTGTTAAGTATAGTCATGATTTTTTCTATCAATCTGTCTGCAAATAAATAGCAGTTCTGTCTATCAATATGTATGGTCTTGGATTATCAATAATGATTTTTCTTTAGAATTCGGATACTTGATCGATCCACTTACTTCTATTATGTCAATATTAATCACTACTGTTGGAATTATGGTTCTTATTTATAGTGATAATTATATGTCTCATGATCACGGATACTTGAGATTTTTTGCTTATATGAGTTTTTTCAGTACTTCCATGTCGGGATTAGTTACTAGTTCAAATTTGATACAAATTTATATTTTTTGGGAATTGGTTGGAATGTGTTCGTATCTATTAATAGGATTTTGGTTCACACGACCTGTTGCAGCAAAGGCTTGTCAAAAAGCATTTGTAACTAATCGTGTTGGTGATTTTGGTTTATTATTAGGCATTTTAGGGTTTTATTGGATAACGGGGAGTTTCGAATTTCGTGATTTATTCCAAATATTCAATAACTTGATTTCTAATAATGAAGTCAATTTTGTGTTTGTTACTTTGTGCGTTGTTCTATTATTTGCCGGTGCGATTGCTAAATCTGCGCAATTTCCCCTTCATGTATGGTTACCTGATGCAATGGAAGGGCCGACTCCTATTTCGGCCCTTATACATGCTGCTACGATGGTAGCTGCGGGAATTTTTCTTGTAGCTCGACTTATGCCTCTTTTCATAGTCATACCCCACATAATGAATTTTATCTCTTTGATAGGGATAATAACAGTTTTTTTCGGAGCTACTTTAGCTCTTGCTCAAAAAGACATTAAGAGGGGTTTAGCCTATTCCACAATGTCTCAATTGGGTTATATGATGTTAGCTTTAGGTATGGGGTCTTATCGCAGTGCTTTATTTCATTTGATTACTCATGCTTACTCCAAAGCATTATTGTTTTTAGGATCGGGATCCGTTATTCACTCAATGGAAACTCTTGTTGGATATTGTCCAAAAAAAAGTCAGAATATGGTGCTTATGGGAGGTTTAACAAAACATGTACCAATTACTAAAAATTCTTTTTTATTATGTACACTTTCTCTTTGTGGTATTCCACCCCTTGCTTGTTTTTGGTCCAAAGATGAAATTCTTAATGATAGTTGGTTGTATTCACCTATTTTTGCAATAATAGCTTGGTCCACGGCGGGATTAACCGTATTTTATATGTGTCGGATCTATTTACTTACTTTTGAAGGGCATTTAAACGTTCATTTTCAAAATTACAGTGGAAAAAGGAATACTCCCTTGGATTCAATATCTCTATGGGGTAAAGAAGGTTCAAAAATAAGTAACAAAAAATTTCGTTTGGTAAAATTATTAAAAATGAAGAAGAGTGGACGTCCTTCTTTTTTTTTCAAATAAAGCATATAAAATGGATGAAAGTGTAAGAAATCTGATCCAACCCTTTCTTTCTATTTCAAATTTTGGCAATACCAAGACTTCTTTTTATCTTTATGAATCGGATAATACGATGTTATTCCCAATACTTATATTAATTCTATTTACTTTGTTTGTTGGATTCTTAGGAATTCCTTTCAATCAAGATGTGGATATATTATCCAAATGGTTAACCCCGTCTATAAATCTTTTACATAAAAATTCAAACAATTCAATAGATTGGTATGAATTTTGTAAAGATGCAGTTTTTTCAGTCAGTATAGCCTCTTTCGGAATATTTATAGCATTCTTTTTATATAAACCTGTTTATTCATAT